>NC_084631.1:45222486-45389986 GCF_033978795.1 Nerophis ophidion
GTTTTTTCTGTGTACTTGCTACTACTTCTACTGGGTAGTAAAGGTACTCAGGTTTTTTCTGTGTACTTGCTACTACTTCTACTGGGTAGTAAAGGTACTCATGTTTTTTCTGTGTACTTGCTACTACTTCTACTGGGTAGTAAAGGTACTCATGTTTTTTCTGTGTACTTGCTACTACTTCTACTGGGTAGTAAAGGTACACATGTTTTTTCTGTGTACTTGCTACTACTTCTACTGGGTAGTAAAGGTACACATGTTTTTTCTGTGTACTTGCTACTACTTCTACTGGGTAGTAAAGGTACACATGTTTTTTCTGTGTACTTGCTACTACTTCTACTGGGTAGTAAAGGTACTCATGTTTTTTCTGTGTACTTGCTACTACTTCTACTGGGTAGTAAAGGTACTCATGTTTTTTCTGTGTACTTGCTACTACTTCTACTGGGTAGTAAAGGTACACATGTTTTTTCTGTGTACTTGCTACTACTTCTACTGGGTAGTAAAGGTACTCATGTTTTTTCTGTGTACTTGCTACTACTCCTACTGGGTAGTAAAGGTGCACATGTTTTTTCTGTGTACTTGCTACTACTTCTACTGGGTAGTAAAGGTACACATGTTTTTTCTGTGTACTTGCTACTACTCCTACTGGGTAGTAAAGGTACACATGTTTTTTCTGTGTACTTGCTACTACTTCTACTGGGTAGTAAAGGTACTCATGTTTTTTCTGTGTACTTGCTACTACTTCTACTGGGTAGTAAAGGTACTCATGTTTTTTCTGTGTACTTGCTACTACTTCTACTGGGTAGTAAAGGTACTCATGTTTTTTCTGTGTACTTGCTACTACTTCTACTGGGTAGTAAAGGTACACATGTTTTTTCTGTGTACTTGCTACTACTCCTACTGGGTAGTAAAGGTGCACATGTTTTTTCTGTGTACTTGCTACTACTTCTACTGGGTAGTAAAGGCACTCATGTTTTTTCTGTGTACTTGCTACTACTTCTACTGGGAGGTAAAGGTACACATGTTTTTTTCTGTGTACTTGCTACTACTTCTACTGGGTAGTAAAGGTACTCATGTTTTTTCTGTGTACTTGCTACTACTCCTACTGGGTAGTAAAGGTACACATGTTTTTTCTGTGTACTTGCTACTACTTCTACTGGGTAGTAAAGGTACTCATGTTTTTTCTGTGTACTTGCTACTACTTCTACTGGGTAGTAAAGGTACACATGTTTTTTCTGTGTACTTGCTACTACTTCAACTGGGTAGTAAAGGTACTCATGTTTTTTCTGTGTACTTGCTACTACTTCTACTAGGTAGTAAAGGTACTCATGTTTTTTCTGTGTACTTGCTACTACTTCTACTGGGTAGTAAAGGTACTCATGTTTTTTCTGTGTACTTGCTACTACTTCTACTGGGTAGTAAAGGTACTCATGTTTTTTCTGTGTACTTGCTACTACTTCTACTGGGTAGTAAAGGTACACATGTTTTTTCTGTGTACTTGCTACTACTTCTACTGGGTAGTAAAGGTACACATGTTTTTTCTGTGTACTTGCTACTACTTCTACTGGATAGTAAAGGTACACATGCTTTTTCTGTGTACTTGCTACTACTTCTACTGGGTAGTAAAGGTACTCATGTTTTTTCTGTGTACTTGCTACTACTTCTACTGGGTAGTAAAGGTACTCATGTTTTTTCTGTGTACTTGCTACTACTCCTACTGGGTAGTAAAGGTGCACATGTTTTTTCTGTGTACTTGCTACTACTTCTACTGGGTAGTAAAGGTACACATGTTTTTTCTGTGTACTTGCTACTACTTCTACTGGGTAGTAAAGGTACACGTTTTTTCTGTGTACTTGCTACTACTTCTACTGGGTAGTAAAGGTACACATGTTTTTTCTGTGTACTTGCTACTACTTCTACTGGGTAGTAAAGGTACTCATGTTTTTTCTGTGTACTTGCTACTACTTCTACTGGGTAGTAAAGGTACTCATGTTTTTTCTGTGTACTTGCTACTACTTCTACTGGGTAGTAAAGGTACACATGTTTTTTCTGTGTACTTGCTACTACTTCTACTGGGTAGTAAAGGTACTCATGTTTTTTCTGTGTACTTGCTACTACTTCTACTGGGTAGTAAAGGTACACATGTTTTTTCTGTGTACTTGCTACTACTTCTACTGGGTAGTAAAGGTACTCATGTTTTTTCTGTGTACTTGCTACTACTTCTACTGGGTAGTAAAGGTACTCATGTTTTTTCTGTGTACTTGCTACTACTCCTACTGGGTAGTAAAGGTGCACATGTTTTTTCTGTGTACTTGCTACTACTTCTACTGGGTAGTAAAGGTACTCATGTTTTTTCTGTGTACTTGCTACTACTCCTACTGGGTAGTAAAGGTACACATGTTTTTTCTGTGTACTTGCTACTACTTCTACTGGGTAGTAAAGGTACTCATGTTTTTTCTGTGTACTTGCTACTACTTCTACTGGGTAGTAAAGGTACACATGTTTTTTCTGTGTACTTGCTACTACTTCTACTGGGTAGTAAAGGTACTCATGTTTTTTCTGTGTACTTGCTACTACTTCTACTGGGTAGTAAAGGTACTCATGTTTTTTCTGTGTACTTGCTACTACTCCTACTGGGTAGATGCATTAAGTACACATGTGTACTAACTACTTCTACTGCATGGGTAGGGTAGAAGTAGTAAGTGCACTTGTGTTCCTGTGTACTTACTACCTGATGTGCGGCTCGATACAGAAATATCGATAAAGCAAATACTAGATCTTTATGCTCTAACATTCTTATCTTATTAGTCTAACTGTGTATAAGTACTCATGTGTTCCTGTGTACTTGCTACCTCTACTGGGTGGTAGTAATGTGCAGATTGATACTGAAACATCGACACTGCAGAAACCAGATCTTTATGCTCTAATACGCTAAAACTCAATCCCATTAGCTTGAGTTTTTCCTTGCCCTGATGTGGATCTGAGCTGAGGATGTCGTTGTGGCTTGTGCAGCCCTTTGAGACATTTGTGATTAAGGGCTATATTTATATGTAAAATATGATCTATTTATTGATTGATTGATAATATCGATCCTCAAATCAAAATATCGATACTTTTGATAATTTAGTTCAAGGGTGTCCAAACACATTCCACTAAAGGATCGCATACTGCAAAGTCAAAGTCTGCGTGGAGCTGTCGGTCATATCGATATTTATTTAAAAACCTACTAAAAAGAATATTTAAAAAATGCTGTATATATATATATATATATATATATATATATATATATATATATATATATGTATATATATATATATATATATATACAAACCCCATTTCCATATTCAGTTGAATATGCTACAAAGACAACATATTTCATGTTCAAACTCATAAACATTTTTTTTTTGTGCAAATAATCATTAACTTTAGAATTTGATGCCAGCAAGACGTGACAAAGAAGTTGGGAAAGGTGGCAATAAATACTGACGAAGTTGAGGAATGCTCATCAAACACTTATTTGGAACATCCCACAGGTGTGCAGGCTAATTGGGAACAGGTGGGTGCCATGATTGGCTATAAAAACAGCTTCCCAAAAAAATGCTGAGTCTTTCACAAGAAAGGATGGGGCGAGGTACACCCCTTTGTCCACAACTGCGTGAGCAAATAGTCAAACAGTTTAAGAACAACCTTTCTCAAAGTGACATTGCAAGAAATTGAGGGATTTCAACATCTACGCTCCATAATATCATCAAAAGGTTCAGAGAATCTGGAGAAATCACTCCACGTAAGCGGCATGGCCGGAAACCAACATTGAATGACTTTCAGACAGCACTGTATCAAAAACCAACATCAATCTCTCAAGGATATCACCACATGGGCTCAGGAACACTTCAGAAAACCACTGTCACTAAATAGTTTGTCGCTACATCTGTAAGTGCAAGTTAAAGCTCTACTATGCAAAGCAAAAGCCATTTATCAACAACATCCAGAAACGCCACAGGCTTCTCTGGGCCCGAGATCATCTAAGATGGACTGATGCAAAGTGGAAAAGTGTTCTGTGGTCTGACGAGTCCACATTTCAAATTGTTTTAGGAAATATTTGACATCGTGTCATCCGGACCAAAAGGGAAGCGAACCATCCAGACTGTTATCGATGCAAAGTGTAAAAGCCAGCATGTGTGATGGTATGGGGGTGCATTAGTGCCCAAGGCATGGGTAACTTACACATCTGTGAAGGCACCATTAATGCTGAAAGGTACATACAGGTTTTGGAACAACATATGCTGCCATCTAAGCGCCGTCTTTTTCATGGACGCCCCTGCTTATTTCAGCAAGACAATGCCAAGCCACATTCAGCACGTGTTACAACAGCGTGGCTTCGTCAAAAAAAGAGTGCGAGTACTTTCCTGGCCCGCCTGCAGTCCAGACCTGTCTCCCATGGAAAATGTGTGGCGCATTATGAAGCGTAAAATAGGACAGCGGAGACCCCGGACTGTTGAAGGACTGAAGCTCTACATGAAACACGAATGGGAAAGAATTCCACTTTCAAAACTTCAACAATTAGTTTCCTCAGTTCCCAGACGTTTATTGAGTGTTGTTAAAAGAAAAGGTGATGTAACACAGTGGTGAACATGCCCTTTCCCAACTACTTTGGCACGTGTTGCAGCCATGAAATTCTAAGTTAATTTTTATGAAAGTTCAGTAGGTAATCCAAGCTATGTTTAACAAGCAGCTCCAGATTCAGCTCAGGTATAGCGGTATAGCTCGGTTGGTAGAGTGGCCGTGCCAGCAACTTGAGGGTTGCAGGTTCGATCCCCGCTTCAGCCATCCTAGTCACTGCCGTTGTGTCCTTGGGCAAGACACTTGACCCACCTGCTCTCAGTGCCACCCACACTGGTTTATATGTAACTTAAATATTGGGTGTCACTATGTAAAGCGCTTTGAGTCACTAGAGAAAAGCGCTATATAAATATAATTCACTTCACAATTCACATTTCAACATCTACGCTCCATAATATCATCAAAAGGTTCAGAGAATCTGGAGAAATCACTCCACGTAAGCGGCATGGCCGGAAACCAACATTGAATGACCGTGACCTTCCATCCCTCAGACAGCACTGTATCAAAAACCGACATCAATCTCTCAAGGATATCACCACATGGGCTCAGGAACACTTCAGAAAACCACTGTCACTAAATACAGTTGGTTGCTACATCTGTAAGTGCAAGTTAAAGCTCTACTATGCAAAGCAAAAGCCATTTATCAACAACATCCAGAAACGCCACTGGCTTCTCTGGGCCCGAGATCATCTAAGATGAACTGATGCAAAGTGGAAAAGTGTTCTGTGGTCTGACGAGTCCACATTTCAAATTGTTTTAGGAAATATTCGACATCGTGTCATCCGGACCAAAGGGGAAGTGAACCATCCAGACTGTTATCGACGCAAAGTGTAAAAGCCAGCATGTGTGATGGTATGGGGGTGCATTAGTGCCCAAGGCATGGGTAACTTACACATCTGTGAAGGCACCATTAATGCTGAAAGGTACATACAGCTTTTGGAACAACATATGCTGCCATCTAAGCGCCGTCTTTTTCATGGACGCCCCTGCTTATTTCAGCAAGACAATGCCAAGCCACATTCAGCACGTGTTACAACAGCGTGGCTTCGTCAAAAAAGAGTGCGAGTACTTTCCTGGCCCGCCTGCAGTCCAGACCTGTCTCCCATGGAAAATGTGTGGCGCATTATGAAGCGTAAAATAGGACAGCGGAGACCCCGGACTGTTGAAGGACTGAAGCTCTACATAAAACAAGAATGGGAAAGAATTCCACTTTCACAACTTCAACAATTAGTTTCCTCAGTTCCCAGACGTTTATTGAGTGTTGTTAAAAGAAAAGGTGATGTAACACAGTGGTGAACATGCCCTTTCCCAACTACTTTGGCACGTGTTGCAGCCATGAAATTCTAAGTTAATTTTTATGAAAGTTCAGTAGGTAATCCAAGCTATGTTTAACAAGCAGCTCCAGGTTCAGCTCAGGTATAGCGGTATAGCTCGGTTGGTAGAGTGGCCGTGCCAGCAACTTGAGGGTTGCAGGTTCGATCCCCGCTTCCGCCATCCTAGTCACTGCCGTTGTGTCCTTGGGCAAGACACTTGACCCACCTGCTCCCAGTGCCACCCACACTGGTTTGCATGTAAAAATTAGATATTGGGTTTCACTATGTAAAGCGCTTTGAGTTACTAGAGAAAAAGCGCTATATAAATATAATTCACTTCACTTATTGGCAAAAAACTAAACTTTATCAGTTTGAACATCAAATATGTTGTCTTTGTAGCATATTCAACTGAATATGGCTTGAAAAGGATTTGCAAATCATTGTATTCTGTTTATATTTACATCTAACACAAATTCCCAACTCATATGGAAACGGGGTTTGTATATTTCAGTAAAAATGAGTTGATGTCAGTCTTAAAATATGCAATAAAAAAACGAGCCACAGGGAGAATGAGAGTGGCCCTCGGGACCTTCTCTCGCAGATTAAGGCGGGATTCCGACTGTCTGATTGTAACTTTCTTTTCTCTCTCTGAGCAAGCTGAACTATGACGACTGTGTGTGTGTGTGTGTGTGTGTGTGTGTGTGTGTGTGTGTGTGTGTGTGTGTGTGTGGGCGTAATAAGCACATCCGCGGTCCGTCTGCCCGTGTTGGTGTGTGCAGTGGCATTGATTTAGTCCGGCTTTGACAAGGCCTGTTTGGCTGCATTTGTTACGCTAAGTTTGCTCTGTGGCAGCTTGAAAAATCAAGCAATTACGCTCCAACCAAACAGAAAATGTGTGTGGACGGCCGGGCGAGGTGGAGGCTTCGATAAACGTGGGCGTGAGAAGGAAGATATGAACATATTGATAGAAGGATGGATGAAGTTAACAAGAGGAAGACGGGGGAAGTGCATGGTTGGTTGGAGCGGGGACGGAGTGGGTCAACAAGGAGAGCAGAGCTAATGACAAAAGGGAGCGAGGGAGTGTGTGACGGAGGTGGAGAGGTGATTTTCTGCTCCGTCGTCCCTTTTCAAAGGGGATTAAGAGGAGCAGGAGGGTGTGTGACAGGCAGAGTCTGGATGTCTCAGGTAGGAGGGCACACCAGCCAGGCTGGAAGTCAGAGGAGTGAGAGGGGGCACAGCTTTCTGTCTCGAGGTGGACAACAAGAGAGTGACTTGGAGGTTTTGGGCGTGACAATATGGAGTAGAATAAGACCGCTCGCTCATACTTGGACACCTTGAGACCTCCCAATTCAGGATATGGGGCGCATATATTATCAAGTATTTCTTATACATGTCATGTCTGGGGGATTATGTTCTGTTTTTTGGACACTCAGTTCCGGTTTTTGCACTTTCTGGTTTGTTTTGTTACCATGACAACTCATTAGTTTTCGCCTTGTCCTCAAGTCTCACACCTGTTTTCACTAATCACCACAGTATTATTTAAGCCTGTCTGTTTCTGTTGTGTGGCAGAGGGATTAGTGCGTCTGCCTCACAATACGAAGGCCCTGCAGTCCTGGGTTCAAATCCAGGCTCGGGATCTTTCTGTGTGGAGTTTGCATGTTCTCTCCGTGAATGCGTGGGTTCCCTCCGGGTACTCCGGCTTCCTCCCACCTCCAAAAACATGCACCTGGGGATAGGTTGATTGGCAACACTAAAAAATTGGCCCTAGTGTGTGAATGTGAGTGTGAATGTTGTCTGTCTATCTGTGTTGGCCCGGCGAGGAGGTGGCGACTTGTCCAGGGTGTACCCCGCCTTCCGCCCGATTGTAGCTGAGATAGGCGCCAGCGCCCCCCGCAACCCCTAAAAGGGAATAAGCGGTAGAAAATGGATGGATGGATGTTTCTGTTGTGGGGGCTTCACGGTGGCAGAGGGGTTAGTGCGTCTGCCTCACAATACCAAGGTCCTGCAGTCCTGGGTTCAAATCCAGGTTCGGGATATTTCTGTGTGGAGTTTGCATGTTCTCCCCGTGAATGCGTGGGTTCTCTCCGGGTACTCCGGCTTCCTCCCACCTCCAAAGACATGCACCTGGGGATAGGCCCCTCCCACTTCCAAAGACATGCACCTGGGGATAGGCCCCTCCCACTTCCAAAGACATGCACCTGGGGATAGGCCCCTCCCACTTCCAAAGACATGCACCTGGGGATAGGTTGATTGGCAACACTAAATGGTCCCTAGTGCGTGAATGTTGTCTGTCTATCTGTGTTGGCCCGGCGAGGAGGTGGCGACTTGTCCAGGGTGTACCCCGCCTTCCGCCCGATTGTAGCTGAGATAGGCGCCAGCGCCCCCCGCGACCCCAAAAGGGAATACGCGGTAGAAAATGGATGGATGGATGTTTCTGTTATTCATCCTAGCAACATCACCTCCTGCACTCATGATATCCGTTCAGTTTTTTTTTCATACCCTTGTTCTCGTCACAATAAGTGTTTTTGTTTATGTCCATAGTTTATCCCATAGTGTACATTTTGTTATTCATGCCATTGTGCAAGTGTTTTTGTTTTATGTTTATAGTTTTGTTTCATAGCCAAGTTTCTGTACCATTTGTTTGCTTCCTTTTTTGTAGTTTGTTAGTGTAATAAATAAAAGATGTACTTGCATTCACGCCTTGCTCGCGCCAACTTTCCTTTGCCTCAGAAAAACAATCCACGCCCAAGTCCAGGTCGTGACAATATACATATACAGTTGTGCTCATAGGTTTACATACCCTGGGAGAATTCATGATTTCTCGGCCATTCTTCAGAGAATTTGAATGATAACACAAAAAACCTTTCTTCCACTCGTGGTTAATGGTTGTGTGAAGCTATTTTATTAACTTACAACTGTGTTTACTCTTTAAGTCAAAATGACAAAAGAACGTACCCAAATAACCCTGATCAAAAATTTACACACCCCAGTGACTTTGATCTGATAACATACCGTATTTCCTTGAATTTCCGCCGGGGCGCTAATTAATTTAAAACCTCTTCTCACTCCGGCACTTACCAAAGGCATGCGGTAAATTTAGGCCTGCGCTTAAAATTTTTGGTGTGATGTAAGGATACCATCATGAAAAGCACATATAATTAAAAAAAAGTTATTATGGTCTTACCTTTACTTATAAATGAAGTCCATGCGCAGCTCCTTCTGATCAAAAGCATCGATAACTTGTTTATAGAAGTCTTCCTTATCTTTCTTCAGTTTTAAAAGTCTCTCTGTCTCGATGGAGATCTTCCTTTATTACCTCCTGCTTCGATTGAAAGTCCAGTTTAGAAAACTGTTTTATTTCAGATATGTAATCCTCCATGTTAAAAGTGCAAGCGAGAGGAAAAAATAAAGGATGGCTGCTTGTTGTCACTTCTTCTGCAGCCGAGTAGTCGCAAGAAGGATCACTAGCGCCCTCTACCACCAGGAGGCGGGAGTCACTTAATGACTCATATTTGACACACGCAGCTACGTTATATTAATAAAACATAGCTGCTTACTGTTCTTTTTAGCATATTCAATAGCTTGGACCTTAAATCCTACTGAATAGCTCTTAATCTTCTTCCCTTTATGCGATTTCAAATGATTGAAATCAGCCTCCTCCATTTTGAAAATGATGACAGGTGAAGTGTCACTCGTGACGTGACGCGTTTGACCCGGTGGAAATTCTAGACATATGCTAATTATTTTGCGAAACGCGTTTGACTTGGCAGTATTTCTAGGCAGGTGCATACTATATTCCCGGCGGCAATTGAAGGAAATACGGTAATTTCGTGGACTCTATTGGTTGAAATATCAACTAAAAGTCTCTCCATGGTTTGACACAAATTGACGGTTATGGGAATAGGTCTAAAACCTTCAGACTGGCTTGCCCTTGGCTTCTTTTGTAAGGGCCTTATAATGGAACATTTCCAAGATTTGGGCACACCTGTGACAAGAAGGGAATCAATCAGCTTTTAGCCGAGGAGCACAGTTTTAGGTCGACGGGTTCTCAGGCGGTCTGGGCCAGTAGCTTTGTCTGGTTTCAGTTTGAAGAGACTTTTAGCCACGGAATCGTCCGTGATGGCTGTGGGTGGATTTTTACGGATCTCATCACATTCTGGTTTATTGTCCACTTTATCAAATCTACAAAAGAACTGATTACTCGAGAACTTTATTTTGATAATGTATAGGGATAGATTCTGTTTGATTTTTTGCTGGTATCAGCTCGACTCAGATAGTTAACACTCTGTTTGCTGCCCAGTTGGTATATTGGTGTGGTGGCCCACCACCCAGTTTCAGAAGTCAGGTGACAAAATACAACCTGTTAGCCACCAATCATGGACTTCAACTGAAGTGTTTTGAGCCTGAAGCTGAGGCTGAGGAGGCGGAGGCCGATCCTTACAAAGTCCCCATTTCCTCAAACCTCGAGGGAAACATCTGGAGAAGAGGAACGAAAAAAATAATACCAGTGGCTGACCTTCTTTTCTCTCGTTTTTAAAGACTGTCTTTCTCCCCTGATTTTCGGGATAACATTTAACTTGAGTCTTTACATTTTTTTCCATCCAAAAAGCGACCAAAACCCTTCTTCCTCAAAGTCGGATACGTCATCAAACCGTCCGATTTCGTGAGCAAAGTATTTTTTTCGGCGCCGAATTTTTGGTGCATCACTAGTGAAAAGTGCGCAAATAATAGGTTTTATATAATACAGAACCAGTGAAGTTATCACGTTGTGTAAATAGTAAATAAAAACAGAATACAATGATTTGCAAATCCTTTTCAACTTATATTTAATTGAATAGACTGCAAAGACAAGATATTTCATGTTCACATTTAGGAACTTCATTTTTTTTTTGCAAATAATCATTAACTTAGAATTTAATGGCAGCAACACATTGCAAAAAAGGGGCATTTTTACCACTGTGTTACATGGCCTTTCCTTTTAACAACACTCAGTAAATGTTTGGGAACTGAGGGGACACATTTTTGAAGCTTTTCAGGTGGAATTATTTCCCATTTTTGCTTAAGTTGTTCAACAGTCCGTTGTAGTATTTTAGTCTTTTTTCAATGGGAGACAGGTCTGGACTACAGGCAGGCCAGTGTTGTAACATGTGGCTTGGCATCATCTTGCTGAAATAAGCAGGGGCGTCCATGATAATGTTGCTCCGATGGCAGCATATGTTGCTCTAAAACCTGTATGTACCTTTCAGCATTAATGGTGCCTTCACAGATGTGTAAGTTACCCATGCCTTGGGCACTAATGCACCCCCATACCATCACACATGCTGGCTTTTCAACTTTGCGCCTAGAACAATTCGGATGGTTCTTTTCCTCTTTGTTCCGGAGGACACGACGTCCACAGTCTCCAAAAACAATTTGAAATGTGGACTCGTCAGACCACAGAGCACTTTTACACTTTTCATCAGTCCATCTTAGATGAGCTTGAGCCCAGCGAAGACGGCGGTGTTTCTGGGTGTTGTTGGCAAATGTCTTTCGCTTTGCATAGTAGAGTTTTAACTTGCACTTACAGATGTAGTGACCGACTGTAGTTACTGACAGTGGTTTTATGAAGTGTTCCTGAGCCCATGTGGTGATATCCTTTACACACTGACGTCGCTTTTTGATCGAAGGTCCGTAATATCGTCGCTTACGTGCAGTGATTTCTCCAGATTCTCTGAACCTTTTGATGATATTACGGACCGTAGATGGTAAAATCCCTAAATTCCTTACAATAGCTGGTTGAGAAATGTTGTTCTAAAACTGTTTGACGATTTGCTCTCGCATTTGTTGACAAAGTGGTGACCCTCGCCCCGTCTTTGTTTGTGAATGACTGAGCATTTCCCGGAAGCTGCTTTTATACCCAATCATGGCACCCACCTGTTCCCAATTAGCCCGTTCACCTGTGGGATGTTCCAAATAAGTGTTTGATGAGCATTCCTCAACTTTCTCAGTCTTTTTTTTTTGCTACTTGTGCCAGCTTTTTTGAAACATCAATTTCCGAATGAGCTTATATTTGCAAAAAATAACCTCTTCCAGTTGGAAGGTTAAATATCTTGTCTTTGCAGTCTTTAATTGAATATAGCTTGCAATTGATTTGCAAGTCATTATCTTCTGTTTTTATTTACCATTTACACAACGAACCAGCTTCACTGCTTTTGGGTTTTGTACAAAATGCATATTTTTTTTTCTGTAGGAACACCCTTGTCTTAAAGTGCGCCGTATCGTCAAGTGGACTCAAAGGACACGATGTCGGAGGTTTTCGTCTTCTCTGTATAAGCCTGTCTGATCACGTCAGTCTGGTTGTGCTCGGCCTATGTCAGCATCAAACTGGACGGCGGATTCCAGCCTCCTGGAGTCACGCATGGCCAGCGATGCGTACGTCTTTAACATATTCACTTTCCCTCTCTCTGTCTTGTCTCCGCACTGGCAGGCGTCCCCAGCTGCCCTGGCAAAGAGTGTTCTGGCGGAAGTCCCGAACCAGGTGGTGGATTACTACAACGCTAAAGGCATCAAACCCAAGTGTATGTCGGACTATGAGTCAACACAGACCTTCAGCCCCTGACCACGGACCGACCCCACATGTTTACACACCAATGCACAAACGCGGCGTCGTGGACCTACAATACACAAACATTAGTCTAGCTCGTTACGGTGAAGCAATCTAGAGCCCGTTATGATTACTGCATGTTTGGCCATGATGGCGTTAGCCGGGAAATGATTACTTGTATATCTTACAGATGTTTCTAGAAATGAGTCTGCAGAACCAGCATGCGGCCATCCCAAAGAAATGAGACTATAACTTACAGTTGTGCTCGGAAGTTTACAGACCCTGGGAGAATTTAGGATTTCTCGGCCATTCTTCAGAGAATACGAATGATGGCACAAAAACCTTTCTTCCACTCGTGCTTGATGGTTGTGTGATGCTATTTATTGGCAAACAACTGTGTTTACTCTTTTTCAATCAAAATGACAAAAGAAAGTACCCAAATGACCCTGATGAAAAGTTTGCATGGTCGAGTCGCCAGAAGAAAGCCGTTTCTGCGCAAATTTCACAAAGTATCCCGCTTACATGACGCCAAACAGCACAGAAACTGTCAGGTTCAAACACTGATGACATCTATTAAACAAGACAAGAGGCAAGAATCAAACAGAGACAGAGTTGGCACATTTCAATCAATCAATCAATGTTTACTTATATAGCCCTAAATCACTAGTGTCTCAAAGGGCTGCACAAACCACCACGACATCCTCGGTAGGCCCACATAAGGGCAAGGAAAACTCACACCCAGTGGGACGTCGGTGACAATGATGACTATGAGAACCTTAGAGAGGAGGAAAGCAATGGATGTCGAGCGGGTCTAACATGATACTGTGAAAGTTCAATCCACAATGGATCCAACACAGTCGCAAGAGTCCAGTCCAAAGCGGGTCCAACTCAGCAGAGAGAGTCCCGTTCACAGCGGAGCCAGCAGGAAACCATCCCAAGCGGAGGCGGATCAGCAGCGCAGAGATGTCCCCAGCCGATACACAGGCAAGCAGTACATGGCCACCGGATCGGACCGGACCCCCTCCACAGGGGAGAGTGGGACATAGAAGAAAAAGAAAAGAAACAGCAGATCAACTGGTCTAAAAAAGGAGTCTATTTAAAGGCTAGAGTATACAAATGAGTTTTAAGGTGAGACTTAAATGCTTCTACTGAGGTGGTATCTCGAACTGTTACCGGGAGGGCATTCCAGAGTACTGGAGCCCGAACGGAAAACGCTCTATAGCCCGCAGACTTTTTTTGGGCTTTGGGAATCACTAACAAGCCGGAGTCCTTTGAACGCAGATTTCTTGCCGGGACATATGGTACAATACAATCGGCAAGATAGGATGGAGCTAGACCGTGTAGTATTTTATACGTAAGTAGTAAAACCTTAAAGTCACATCTTAAGTGCACAGGAAGCCAGTGCAGGTGAGCCAGTATTTGTGGGTTCTTCCGAGGATGTCGTAGTCGTAATGGTTTGTACAGTCCTTTGAAACATTTGTGATTTAGGGCTATATAAATAAACATTGATTGATTGATTAAATTTGGACTCAGATCTGAGGAGAGACATGGCCACTGTACTCTCTGTCCAGTCCCTCACCACGCTCTGCCCAAAGATTGTACTCCTTCTTTATTGGACTTTCTCCCCCCTCCTTCCCACAGCTGTTTCCTGAGGGAGGCGGGTCGTAAACAGCATTGCCTTCGGTTACCAAACAGTTCAAAGAGAGTTTGTCAAATAGTTCAAAAAGAGTCCCATAAACTTGTTCAAAGAGAGTCCCATAAAATAGTTTAAAGAGAGTTCCATAAAATAGCTCAAAAAGAATTTGTAAAATACTTCAAAAAGAGTTCCTCTGGAAGTTGGGCGGATCCTGCCGCCTGTCCGCTTTGAAGTCCCAGTGGAGTTTTACGAGCCTTCTTCTTGGTTGGCTTTAAAGACAGCCTTTTGTCTTCTTGTCAGGAACACAATGTAATACAAAGTTGTTTGTGATCATTTAGAAACAATTATTCTAACAGAAACAAGCCTCAAATTTCTGAAAGAAAGTAATTAGGCTTGATGAGACCAAAAATGTTACTTTTTGGCCACTCGACCATGCAGCCCATTTTCTTCAAGAGCCTCCTTATTATGCATCCAAACATACAAAGTTGTTTGTGATCATTTAGAAATAATTATTCTAACAGAAACAAGCCTCAAATTTCTGAAACAAAGTAATTAGGCTTGATGAGACCAAAAATGTTACTTTTGGGCCACTCGACCATGCAGCCCATTTTCTTCAAGAGCCTCCTTATTATGCATCTAAACAGCCAAACCAAAACTTTTCAGAGAGTCCCGTATTTCGGCTGAAGTTAATTGTGGATTTTTCTTTGCATCTCGAACAATTTTCCTGGCAGTTGTGGCTGAAATCTTTGCTGGTCGACCTGAATCCCTCATTTTCCACTTCTTAATCAGTGTTTGAACACTGCTGATTGGCATTCTCAATTCCTTGGATATCTTTTTATGCCCCTTTCCTGTTTTATGCAGTTCAATTACCTTTTCTCGCAGATCATTCGACAATTATTCTGCCTTCCCCATGATTCAGAAAGATGCCATGACTTGTCAGAAGCCCACAAACTCACTGACCTTTATTATTAATTACAAACAAACAAGACACAGGTGAGGACTGGAACCTTAATTAGCCATTCAAACCTGCTTGTGTCAACTTTTATGTTTATGTTATCAGATCAAAGTCACTGGGGTGTGTAAATGTTTGATCGGGGTCATTTGGGTACTTTCTTTTGTCATTTTGATTTAAAAAGAGTAAACACAGTTGTTTGCCAATAAATAGCTTCACACAACCATCGAGCACGAGTGGAAGAAAGGTTTTTGTGTTATCATTCGTATTCTCTGAAGAACGGCCAATAAACCATAAATTCTCCCAGGGTACGTAAACTTCTGAGCACGACTTTATTTCTACAACTAGCAAGTGCATAGATGACACAGTTTGACAAACTCTGAATTAGCGCTGCATTTTGTATTCATGCCAATATTAGTCCCCATGCTAGTGTTTTGCATAAATGCATGCATAATCCCTCTAGTTTTGGAATAAAGTACTTCTGTCATTTCAATGACACGCTGGGCTGTCTTGTTTCATTTTCTACCGAATCATTTCCATTTTGCAGGGTAAACAACTGAAGGATTTTAACCGTTTCTTCTCAATCTTCTTATTGTAAAGAGTTTTGCTGGGATAGCGGAGTACAGTAGGTGTGATAGGCTGTTTACCGTTGCATGTTCATCACAATAAAGACTCTTGCTTTTTCTCACTTTGTGTGGTTGTGTGTGTTCCATCCATCCATCCATTTTCTACCGCTTATTCCCTAAAGCGTCAAATTGATCCAATTGTGAGAAAGCAAGCAGATGAAGACACAAACCAGAGTTTGGGAAAGTGCAGATATTGCATTCTAGACCGGGGGTCTTCCTTGAGGGCCGTTTTGCAGTTGTAGCTATACATTTATGAATATAAATGTATAATAATTCATCTCCTGATATTATAATACAAGTTGATTATGATATAGTTTTTACAGACACAACAAAACACGGGCAGCTCAGTCGCCACACTTTTACAGAAACATTGATGGTAACTTTTACAGAATTTTACTGTAAATGGAAAAGCATACTACTATTCTTTTTACAGTAAAAATCTTAGGTGTCAGTTTTTTTACTGTAAAATGAGAAACTTATTTATTTTTCATTTTTTTTTGCAAGTAATCATTAACTTAGAATTTAATGGCATTGCAAAAAAGTTGTCACAGGAGCTTTTTTACCAGTGTGTTACATGGCCTTTCCTTTTAACAACACTCAGTAAACATTTAGGAACTGAGGAGACACATTTTTGAAGCTTTTCAGGTGGAATTCTTCCCCATTCTTGCTTGATGTACAGCTTAAGTATAGCTCGGTTGGTAGAGTGTCCGTGCCAGCAACTTGAGGGTTGCAGGTTCAATTCCCGCTTCTGCCATTCTAGTCACTGCCGTTGTGTCCTTGGGCAAGGCACTTTACCCACCTGCTCCCAGTGCCACCCACACTGGTTTAAATGTAACTTAGATATTGGGTTTCACTATGTAAAGCGCTTTGAGTCACTAGAGAAAAGCGCTATATAAACACATAATTCACTTCAACAGTCCGGGGTCTCTGTTGTGGTATTTTAGGCTTCATAATGCACCACACATTTTTAATGGGAGACAGGTCTGGACTACAGGCAGGCCAGTGAAGTTTACTATCAAGCCATGCTGTTGTAACACGTGGCTTGGCATTGTCTTGCTGAAATAAGCAGGGGCGTCCATGATAAGATTGCTTGGATGGCAACATAAGTTGCTCCAAAACCTGTATGTACCTTCCAGCATTAATGGTGCCTTCACAGATGTGTAAGTTACCTATGCCTTGGTTACTAATACACCCACACACCATCACAGATTCTGGCTTTTGAACTTTGCGCCTATAACAATCTGGATGGTTCTCTATTTTTCCGGGAGACACGACGTCCACAGATTCCAAAAACAATTTGAAATGTCAGACTATGACTCGTCAGACTACAGAACACTTTTCCACTTTGCATCAGTCCATCTTAGATGAGCGCGGGCCCAGCGAAGCCGACTGCGTTTCTGGGTGTTGTTGATAAATGGCTTTCGCTTTGCATAGTACAAATTTAACTTGCACTCACAGATGTAGCGACCAACTGTAGTTACTGACAGTGGTTTTCTGAAGTGTTCCTGAGCCCATTTGGTGATATCCTTTACACACTGACTTCGCTTCTGGATGCCTGAGGGATCAAAGGTCCGTAACATTGTTTTAGACACGCTGTTTATATTGTGGGAAAGCGGACGTAAAAACAGGCTGTCCTCACTCAGGTCCGCATGGAGCTGGAGGGGGCGTGGCCTCCAGCTCCGCCTGAATTTCGGGAGATTTTCGGGAGAAAATTTGTCCCGGGAGGTTTTCGGGAAAGGCGCTGAATTTCGGGAGTCTCCCGGAAAATCCGGGATGGTTGGCAAGAATGCATTTACACCACAAGACAACTTCCCTGGTTTTGGGGTTTGTACTCATATTGAGTAGATATGGACAGGTGTGAAGTGAAGTTTTAAAAGGAGCGACATGAAACAGGATGAAAATAAAAGTTTGTTCTGATTTCTTTGTCCCAGCCAGCCTCCTTCGCCGCCATGTCATATGCTGGCAATTTGCATAATATGCAAAGCAACAGAAGTCATAACTTTGTCCCTCGCAGATTTGGCACACGGCTTCAGACGGATGAACAGACTTGTGTGGACACACAACGTCCACATATGTTGACTTCCATTATATCAACAATGTACGTATGTATATATATATGCTAAAATGAAACCATTAGAATGTTGAATTGCATAATTATAAGCAACAGAAACACAAGTTGTCATGTCTTGTAGCAAAGTCCATATTAAAACCACAAAAACGAGGGCCAGTCGACCAAATTGTTCTGCCGGCCGCGTTTTCAGAAACGGAGAGGCTTTCACAATTCATCTTACTTTGCAGACAATGTCATTGCAAGGTCGTGATACAATTTTAACTCCACCAAATAGTCATGAATAAAGTAATAAAAACAAATGGTATGGACAAAAAAGGGCGTTGTGTTGTTTTCGGGACCGACTACAAAAACACGACTCAAAGATCATCTTTGTCGGGGTTTTTCAATCTTTTTTGAGCCAAGGCACATTTTCTGCGTTGAAAAAATCCAGAGGGACACCACCAGCAGAAATCATTAAAAGACGAAACTTAGTTGACAGTGAAAAGTTGCAATTGTTGGATATGACTTTAGGCATACTAGTGCCGTGAGAAACAGTCTGGTGTGCCGTGGAAGATGATCTATCAATCAATCAATCAATGTTTATTTATATAGCCCCAAATCACAAATGTCTCAAAGGACTGCACAAATCATTACGACTACAACATCCTCGGAAGAACCCACAAAAGGGCAAGGAAAACTCACACCCAGTGGGCAGGGAGAATTCACATTCAGTGGGACGCCAGCGACAATGCTGACTATGAGAAACCTTGGAGAGGACCTCAGATGTGGGCAACCCCCCCCCTCTAGGGGACCGAAAGCAATGGATGTCGAGCGGGTCTAACATGATACTGTGAAAGTTCAATCCATAGTGGCTCCAAGACAGCAGTGAGAGTCCCGTCCACAGGAAACCATCTCAAGCGGATCAGCAGCGTAGAGATGTCCCCAACCGATACAGGCGAGCGGTCCATCCTGGGTCCCGACGAGCGGTCCATCCTGGGTCTCGACTCTGGACAGTCAGTACTTCATCCATCTAATTTCACCTATTTGGGTTAAAAATGTTTTTTGCCAACCAGTAATTCTAGTCTGCAAATGATGTGTTGTTGTTGAGTGTCGGTGCTGTCTAGAGCTCAGCAGAGTAACCGTGTAATACTCTTCCATATCAGTAGGTGGCAGCCGGTAGCTAATTTTTTTGTAGATTTCGGAAACAGCGGGAGGCAGCATGCAGGTAAAAAGGTGTCGAATGCTTGAACTAAAAATAAATAAAAAAGGTACAAAGAGTACAGTCCAGACGTCTTTCCTCAATTGAGCCAAATTTAATTCTGTCTCTGTTTAATTCCTTGCTTCGTGTCTTGTTTAATAGATGTCATCAGTGTTTGAACCTGACAAAAACACTGCTCAAAGATCCTCTACTAAGTAAGATAGAAGGCCCTTGTGGGGTTTTTTTAAGCACAGACTGCAAAAACACTGCAGCAGTCAAAGATTGCGGCTGTTTTTTTAAAAGGTATACTGCAAAAACACTGTTTAATAATTCTCTCCAGCAGCGGTTCTCAATTTGTTTCACCATGTACCACCGCAGAAAAAAACTCGGCTCCCATAATGATCAACAATAAAATACAGTAGCGTAGCAGGCCTAAGTATTCATTATTTTTAAGTGTATGTTTAAAATGTTGGCCACTGTAACATTACACACAGTTTGAATAGTAACCCTGTGTTTTAAAGCAGAACAATAAATGCATAAATAAGTACGTTAATCAAGTGATTATTTGGTGTACCACTAGTGGTACACGTACCACAGTTTGAGGGTCCATGCTCTGCGGTGAGAAAGCCCTGCTATTTTTGGGAATGTACTGAAAAAATGTCAGCTGTTCCCGATCTTCGAACTGAACTTGTGGGTCCGTTTGATCTAGGGGTCAAACTCAAGGCCCGGGGGCCAGATGTGGTCCTCCACTTCATTGTATTTGGCCCCCCAAAGCCTGGAAATAATATGCATCAATAAAGTACTGGAACTTTTCTTTCTAAATGTAGTCTTCCTTAAAAAATACTCAACAAAATCGCAAATGAACTTAACTTAAATATTGTTTAATTGTGCAAAAATATACTATCAAACATTTAAACCATTTTTCAAATAGCAATAAATCTTAATAATAAAAGATTTCAAAGCAAGTTATCCATCAAATTGTGCAATGTAAAAGTAGCAACAGATTTTATGGTACAATTGTGACATTTACTGTGCTTTTTACGGCATTTTTCACCGACCTCTATTTAATAATACAACTTCAACATTTGACAACCAAACAATTAAACAAGGCGACTCGGTAAAGAATCTGGGTATTATCTTCCACCCAACTCTCTCCTTTGAGGCACACATCAAGCGTTACTAAAACGGCCTTCTTTCATCTCCGTAATATCGCTAAAATGTATTCTATTTTGTCCACTAGTGACACTGAGATCATTATTCATGCGTTTGTTACGCCTCGTCTCGATTACTGTAACCTATTATTTTGGGGTCTCCCCATGTCTAGCATTAAAAGATTACAGTTGGTACAAAATGCGGATGCTAGACTTTTGACAAGAACAAGAAAGTTTGATCATATTACGCCTGTACTGTATATACCTTTATATATATATATATATATATATATATATATATATATCCCATCCATCCATCCATTTTCTACAGCTTATTCCCTTTTGGGGTCGCTGTTGCCTATCTCAGCTACAATCGGGCGGAAGGCGGGGTACACCCTGGACAAGTCGCCACCTCATCACAGGGCCAACACAGATAGACAGACAACATTCACACTCACATTCACACACTAGGGACCATTTAGTGTTGCCAATCAACCTATCACCAGGTGCATGTCTTTGGATATATATATATATATATATATATATATATATATATACATACATATCATTGCCATCCCACAGGGTTGAGTTTTTCCTTGCCCTGATGTGGGATCTGAACAGAGGATGTGGTTGTGCAGCCCTTTGAGACACTTGTGATTTAGGACTATATAAATAAACATTAATGGATTGATTGATTGATGAATGGAAAAAATGTTTACTTTTTTTACTGTAATAAACTGTGATGACGTTTTGGCATTTAGAATAATGCACTGAAAACTCTATAGTTGTTGATTTAAGGTAAAAAAAAATAAAATAAAAAAATAAATAAAAATTCAAGCTTTGGTGCCAAAATTTCATTGTAAAATTGCATGGTTTTTTCTACAGTAAAAAAATAAACTGAGATGCCCCTTTTTTTTTTAACCATAAAAACAGCAGTACTGTTTTTCCATTTACAGTAATATACAACATTTTGAGGTGAAATTATGGCAAACTACCATATTTTTTTTAATTTTAGTTTAAAAAAAATCTACTAATACAATGCTTAAAAGAATAGTGTAATAATAGTATTCACTGTTACATGTGGCCCTCTGGGGCCCAACATAACTGCCATGTGGCCCTCGGTGAAAACCACTTTGACACCTCTGATCGAGACTCTTTTGCGACTATTTGTTGTGGAATTTTCCTGAGAAGAAACAGATCTTAATCTGTCTTTATGGTGGGAAACCAAGCAAAGAAGGTCACATTTAGGTCAATCAATACATGCTGAGACGGATTCAGAAGCAGACCAAACGTGTGTGTGTGTGTGTGTGTGTGTGTTAAATATGCACAGGAAGACAAATACCGTACACGACCTTGCGATGTTCACGTTTGAATCCATCAGCTCCGACTTGAAGAGCGCCTCCGAGAGCTGCAGCAGCTGCAAAGCTCGCCTGCGGGGACACAAAAACAACTGACTACACGGTTTGGTCTCAGCGGGGCAGTTTTTGTGGTCCAAAGCGCATCGAGCGTGATGTGCGGAGGAGAGCCACGCATGCTGTTAATAATTGACTTTCACATGAAGTGGACAAAACACTGCTTGTATGCAGTAATAAATGCTGATTATGAATAATAGTCAGGGTTCGCACACCTTTCCCGTGTCCAAATTCAAGTACTTTTTAAGGACTTTCAGGGTCAATTTTCCAGGTTTTTCCAGTACCCTTCAAAAGGCGAAAACCAGCCTTTGTGTCTGTCGGAAAAATAGGGAAGATATGCGAAAACCTCAGCCTGACGTTGAAGCAGCAGTTATTAACTGAAGGGTCATAGAAAATGAAGAAGCAGTGTTTGTGTAGACCGGGGTCGGCAACCCAAAACGTTGAAAGAGCCAAATTGGACCAAAAATGCAAAAGAAAAATCTTTCTGGAGCCGCAAAAAATAAAATTCATATACAAACCCTGTTTCCATACGAGTTGGGAAATTGTGTTAGATGTAAATATAAACAGAATACAATGATTTGCAAATCCTTTTCAAGCCATATTCAGTTGAATATGCTACAAAGACAACATATTTCATGTTCAAACTCATAAACTTTTTTGTTTTTTTGCAATTAATAATTGACTTAGAATTTCATGGCTGCAACACGTGCCAAAGTAGTTGGGAAAGGGCATGTTCACCACTGTGTTACATCATCTTTTCTTTTAGAGATTCCTAGAGCCCAAAAAAAGTCTGCGGGCTATAGAGCGTTTTCCGTTCAAGCTCCAGTACTCTGGAATGCCCTCCCGGTAACAGTTCGAGATGCTACCTCAGTAGAAGCATTTAAGTCTCACCTTAAAACTCATCTGTATACTCTAGCCTTTAAATAGACCTCCTTTTTAGACCAGTTGATCTGCCGCTTCTTTTCTTTTTTCTCCTATGTCCCCCCCTCCCTTGTGGAGGGGGTCCGGTCCGATGACCATGGATGAAGTACTGGCTGTCCAGAGTCGAGACCCAGGATGGACCGCTCGTCGGGACCCAGGATGGACCGCTCGCCTGTATCGGTTGGGGACATCTCTACGCTGCTGATCCGCCTCCGCTTGGGATGGTTTCCTGTGGACGGGACTCTCGCTGCTGTCTTGGATCCGCTTTGAACTGAACTCTCGCGGCTGTGTTGGAGCCACTATGGATTGAACTTTCACAGTATCATGTTAGACCCGCTCCACATCCATTGCTTTCGGTCCCCTAGAGGGAGGGGGGTTGCCCACATCTGAGGTCCTCTCCAAGGTTTCTCATAGTCAGCATTGTCACTGGCGTCCCACTGGATGTGAATTCTCCCTGCCCACTGGGTGTGAGTTTTCCTTGCCCTTTTGTGGGTTCTTCCGAGGATGTTGTAGTCGTAATGATTTGTGCAGTCCTTTGAGACATTTGTGATTTGGGGCTATATAAATAAACATTGATTGATTGATTGATTGATTTGTTTTAACAACACTCAATAAATGTTTGGGAACTGAGGAAACTAATTGTTGAAGCTTTGAAAGTGGAATTCTTTCCCATTCTAGCCTGCACACCTGTGGGATGTTCCAAATAAGTGTTTGATGAGCATTCCTCAACTTTATCAGTATTTATTGCCACCTTTCCCAACGTTTTTGTCACGTGTTGCCGGCATCAAATTCTAAAGTTAATGATTATTTGCAACAAAAAAAAATGTTTATGAGTTTGAACATGAAATATGTTGTCTTTGTAGCATATTCAACTGAATATGGCTTGAAAAGGATTTGCAAATCATTGTATTCTGTTTATATTTACATCTAACACTATTTCCCAACTCATATGGAAACGGGGTTTGTATCCATCTATCTATCTATCTATCTATCTATCTATCTATCCATCTATCTATCTCTGTTTGCAAGCGTTTGTTTGCTTGTATCATCATCATTCATGCATACATCATTTCTTACAAGAAATAACATTAATTATTATTGTTTACTGTGATGCATTACGTTGTATCGTATGCACGTTTGAAATAAACTCATGAAATATGACTTACTTCAGCAATTATTGTTGATTTATTTATTTATTTTTATTGTGATTACTTAAACAGTATATTGTGAATAAATTGAGAACAGGAAGTGAAGAAAAGTTTTAGCAACTGTCATGTAAAAGAAAAGGGGGTAGGATTAAATGAGCTCTGCTTCTTCCTACTCCTTTTTGAACATGTTGAATAGAGAAACTGGAAATTGTGATGCATCATGTTGTATGCATGCATGTGTGATGCATCATGTTGTATGCATGCATGTGTGATGTATCATGTTGTATGCATGCATGTGTGATGTATCATGTTGTATGCATGCATGTGTGATGTATCATGTTGTATGCATGCATGTGTGATGTATCATGTTGTATGCATGCATGTGTGATGTATCATGTTGTATGCATGCATGTGTGATGTATCATGTTGTATGCATGCATGTGTGATGTATCATGTTGTATGCATGCATGTGTGATGTATCATGTTGTATGCATGCATGTGTGATGCATCATGTTGTATGCATGCATGTGTGATGTATCATGTTGTATGCATGCATGTGTGATGCATCATGTTGTATGCATGCATGTGTGATGCATCATGTTGTATGCATGCATGTGTGATGTATCATGTTGTATGCATGCATGTGTGATGTATCATGTTGTATGCATGCATGTGTGATGTATCATGTTGTATGCATGCATGTGTGATGTATCATGTTGCATGCATGCATGTGTGATGCATCATGTTGTATGCATGCATGTGTGATGTATCATGTTGTATGCATGCATGTGTGATGTATCATGTTGTATGCATGCATGTGTGATGCATCATGTTGTATGCATGCATGTGTGATGTATCATGTTGTATGCATGCATGTGTGATGTATCATGTTGTATGCATGCATGTGTGATGCATCATGTTGTATGCATGCATGTGTGATGTATCATGTTGTATGCATGCATGTGTGATGTATCATGTTGTATGCATGCATGTGTGATGTATCATGTTGTATGCATGCATGTGTGATGTATCATGTTGTATGCATGCATGTGTGATGTATCATGTTGTATGCATGCATGTGTGATGCATCATGTTGTATGCATGCATGTGTGATGTATCATGTTGTATGCATGCATGTGTGATGTATCATGTTGCATGCATGCATGTGTGATGCATCATGTTGTATGCATGCATGTGTGATGTATCATGTTGTATGCATGCATGTGTGATGCATCATGTTGTATGCATGCATGTGTGATGCATCATGTTGTATGCATGCATGTGTGATGTATCATGTTGTATGCATGCATGTGTGATGTATCATGTTGTATGCATGCATGTGTGATGCATCATGTTGTATGCATGCATGTGTGATGTATCATGTTGTATGCATGCATGTGTGATGTATCATGTTGTATGCATGCATGTGTGATGTATCATGTTGTATGCATGCATGTGTGATGTATCATGTTGTATGCATGCATGTGTGATGCATCATGTTGTATGCATGCATGTGTGATGCATCATGTTGTATGCATGCATGTGTGATGTATCATGTTGTATGCATGCATGTGTGATGTATCATGTTGTATGCATGCATGTGTGATGCATCATGTTGTATGCATGCATGTGTGATGCATCATGTTGTATGCATGCATGTGTGATGTATCATGTTGTATGCACGCATGTGTGATGTATCATGTTGCATGCACGCATGTGTGATGTATCATGTTGTATGCATGCATGTGTGATGCATCATGTTGTATGCATGCATGTGTGATGCATCATGTTGTATGCATGCATGTGTGATGTATCATGTTGCATGCATGCATGTGTGATGCATCATGTTGTATGCATGCATGTGTGATGCATCATGTTGTATGCATGCATGTGTGATGTATCATGTTGTATGCATGCATGTGTGATGCATCATGTTGTATGCATGCATGTGTGATGTATCATGTTGTATGCATGCATGTGTGATGCATCATGTTGTATACATGCATGTTCCAATTAAACTCAAACTCAAAATACCTGCAGCCATATTTATCAAGCGTCTTAGAGTGCCATTTTACACTTAAGTCCTGAGAATTTGCGAAATTTAGTCCTACTCTCAAACTTAAGAATAAAAGCTATTTATCAACGTTCTTAAGTCCAAGAATCACTCCTACTCTCCACGATATTTAAGAGACATTCAGAGGTGTCCTAAGTGGTTAGGAGTTGCCAGCGGGGGATGGCACTGAGGCGAGAGAGACATGCGCCAACGTTCATGTCAGAATTAGTTGTTGTCAAACCCCAAGGTGCAGAGACGGAGGCAGGCATTGAACAGGAAAACATGATTTAATTAAAATATTAGAACAAGAACAAACCAAAGGAGTACAACCAAAAGCGCGCACGAGGCGGATAACAAACTAAGGGAGCTAGAAAATAAAAGGAGCTTAAAACGGAAGTTAGCAAAAACAAAAAGGGTCTAGCGTGGAAGCTAGCGGGTAGCGAGCAGGAAAACAGAAGTCGTAACGTGTAGTACAAAAAAAAACTGGAAGCAGGGAACAAAGAACAGTAAGCTACAGACATCTAACGGAAATAGCTTACCGATACGCTGCCAATACAAGACACGGCATGACATTGACAAGACAATAATCCAGCCCTGACTGGAAGACAAAGCAGGTACAAATAGGACTGGGCTGATTGACACCAGGTGTGGCCAGGTGCCAATCAGCCACAGCTGAGGGGAGAAAAGGCTCAGGGAGAAACACAGGAAACAGACAAAATAAGAGCGCTGACAGGAAATATTACACATACAGAGGAAACCAAGAGAAATGCAGAAGAAAAAACTAAAACACAAACAAACTGTCAGGGGAAAGCCTGACAGTTCAGGGAGTGGAAGGATATTTATATTTATAACAATATTTATAAAAATATTCAACAATATAAAAAACATACCAAAAATATTTAAAATATTCCACAACTAGAAAAATCAGTTGGAAAACTTGAATGGACTGTTTTTGTATTGTGAGGCTTTTCAATCTAAGGTTAATACTGACCTCTTCTAGGCACTGACATTTTAAGAGTTAAACGCACATGTTAAGTGTGTTAAGTGCACCAATAAAGTGCACATGTTATGTACACATACTGTATATAAGTGTGTAAATTAAGTGTAAATATATAAATGTGTGTACAATAAGTGCATTAATCAAGTGCACAAGTTATGTGTAAATATATAAGTGTGTAAAATAAATCCACCAACAAAGTGCACAAGTTATGTGCACTTGTATAAATGTGTAAAATAGCTGCACCAATGAAGTGCACAGGTTAAAGTGCACAATTATAACTGTGTACAATAAGTGCATTAATAAATTGCAGAAGTCATGTGCACATATATAATTATGTAAAACAAGTGAGCAAGCTGTGCGCTCATATATAAGTGTGTAAAATAAGTGCACACGTGTGCTCACATATGAGCGACACGTAAGTGCAAAAGTTGTGTGTTCATATAGGAGTGCAACCTTAGTGCACAAGTTGTGCACTCACATATAAGTAAAAAAAGTGCACAAGTTATGTACACAAATGAGTGCAAAAACTCCTCGCTCGGAAATTCTTAGGATAAGTTAGGAGCTCTTTGAGAGTATTCTCAGAATCTTTCATTTTGTTGTTTTATTTTGTAGTTTATTGTCAATATATACACTTCCATTGTCCATTAAAGGCCTACTGAAAGCCACTACTACTTACCACGCAGTCTGATAGTTTATATATCAATGATGAAATATTAACATTGCAACACATGCCAATATGGCCGCTTTAGTTTACTAAATTACAATTTTAAATTTGCCGCGAAGTGTCCTGTTGAAAACGTCGCGGAATGATGACGCTTATGATGACGCGTGCGCGTGACGTCACCGGTGGTAGCGGACATGTTATTCCAGCACCGATCACGGCTAAAAGTAGTCTGTTTTTAATCGCATAATTCCACAGTATTCTGGACATACAGTATGTGTTGCTGAATCTTTTGCAATTTGTTCAACTAATAATGGAGACGTCAAAGAAGAAAGATGTAGTTGGAAAGTGGTGTATTGCAGCTGTCTTTAGCAACACAAACACAGCCGGTGTTTCATTGTTTACATTCCCGAAAGATGACCGTGACGCTTTACTATGGAACAGAGCGGTCAAGCGAACATGGTTCTCTACCACATGTCAACCGGCAGGTTTTCATGAGAAAATGGTGGTGTTAAGTCGGCTCTTACCGTAGACATGAGCGGAGCTCGTGTCGTTCCTCCTGCAGCTGTCAAAGAGGCAGCTCCTCCGTGACTTCCCTCAGAGACACTGGCGGTCACCACACCCCTTCGACTTTCAGGTATGACCATATAATCTCACTAAAACACTAGTAACACAATAGGCAGATAAGGGATTTTCCAGAATTATCCTAATAAATGTGTCTAATAACATCTGAATCGCTCCCACTGCCCTCGTCTTTTTTTTTTCTTCTAGTCCTTCACTCTTACTATCCTCATCCACGAATCTTTCATCCTCGCTCAAATTAATGAGGAAATTGTCACTTTCTCGGTCAGAATCGCTCTAGCTGCAGGT
Source organism: Nerophis ophidion (assembly GCF_033978795.1). Classification (NCBI taxonomy): domain Eukaryota; kingdom Metazoa; phylum Chordata; class Actinopteri; order Syngnathiformes; family Syngnathidae; genus Nerophis; species Nerophis ophidion. The sequence goes on from NC_084631.1 coordinate 45,250,678, forward strand.
GGCCATGATTGTAAACAATGTTCAGATGTGAGGAGCTCCACAACCCGTGACGTCACACGCACATCGTCTGTTACTTCTGGTACAGGCAAGGCTTTTTTATTAGCAACCAAAAGTTGCGAACTTTATCGTGGATGTTCTCTACTAAATCCTTTCAGCAAAAATATGGCAATATGGCGAAATGATGAAGTATGACACATAGAATGGAGCTGCTATCCCCGTTTAAATAAGAACATCTCATTTCAGTAGGCCTTTAAATGAGCTCTGCTTCTCCCAACTCCTATTTTGAACATGTTGAATAGAGAAACTGGAAATTGTGATGCATCATGTTGTATGCATGCATGTGTGAAGTATCATGTTGTATAATGCATTTTGCGATGTATCATCTTGTTTGCATGCATGTTCCAAATAAACTCAAACTCAAAACACCTGGTCCTTAGGTAGCTGCATGACTAGGACACACAACGCCGACTGTGAAACGAGTAAATGACCAATTCTATTATGATGATAGTTGAATGAATCGCCATAGTAATATTTTTTCAAACAATACTTACCTGAATTATTACCTTCCAAGATATTTATCGAGTGGTGTAAAAATGCCCCAACACAAAATGTAGGTTAGGCGGAACCATTGTGAGGGAGCGCAGTTATCCGGGGAGGTTTATGTGTCGCGCACCGGAAGTAAGGCGGGGTGACATTTAGACTAGGACACAGGCATGTGAACACACGCTGAATATTACACAGTCTTTGCTTTTCTGCACATTTTCAACAGCTAAACAACAGCGAGAAATGGCGGCGTGGGGTTGTCGATTTCTTCAGAGAGGAACTCGTCTGATTTATCTCCGGGCAGCAGCACAAAGGTGGCTAATGTGATGCTAATGTGATGCTAATGTAATGCTAACTGTGCTTCTTATATGCTTCCGTTTCACTCCTAAACCCTTAAATGTTCCAAAACTATTTAGTGTTGAAGCATTACAAAGTTAGATATCGTACCTAACCCTAATGTAAAGTTTTAATGCGTCAGTAATAATAGTCACATTGTAGTTTACTTGCCAACCTTCAGACCTCCGATTTCAGGAGAGGGGCGTGGTCAGGGTAGAGGGGCGTGGTTAAGAGGGGAGGAGTATATTTACACCTGTTGTGCACTGCACTCTCTAATAGCCATAGATGTTATTGTCACTTGATTGAAACTTGTATCAGTAGATTGCACAGTACAGTACATATTCCGTACAATTGACCACTAAATGGTAACACCCCAATAAGTTTTTCAACTTGTTTAAGTCGGGGTCCACATTAGCTTAATACAGTCATCACACAAGTTAATCATCATCGTTTATACATTGAATTATTTACATTATTTACAATCCGGGGGGTGGGATGAGGAGCTTTGGTTGATATCACTACTTCATCCATCCATTAATCCATTTTCTACCGCTTATTCCGTTTGGGGCCGTGAGGGTTGCTGGTGCCTATCTAAGCTACAATCAGGCAGAAGGCGGAGTACACCCTGGACATGTCGCCACCTCATCGCAGGGCCAACACAGATAGACAGACAACATTCACACTCACATTCACACACTAGAGACCATTTAGTGTTGCCAATCAACCTATCCCCAGGTGCATGTCTTTGGAGGTGGGAGGGGCCTATCCCCAGGTGCATGTCTTTGGAGGTGGGAGGAAGCCGGAGTACCCGGAGGGAACCCAGGCATTCACAGGGAGGACATGCAAACTCCACACAGAAAGATCCCGAGCCCGGGATTGAACCCAGGACTACTCAGGACCTTCGTATTGTGAGGCAGACGCACTAACCCCTCTTCCACCGTGAAGCCTATCACAACCTCAGTCACCAACAATTGAATCAACAGAGAAATGGACATTGAAACAGTGTAGGTCTAACTTAGTAGGATATGTACAGCGAACAGAGAACATAGTGAGTTCAGATAGCATTAGAACAAGTATATACATTAGAAATACATTCGATTATTCACATTAGGTTATTTACGATCCGGGGAGATGGGATGTGAATGGAGGAGGGTATTAGTAAAGGGCTGATGTTGCCTGGAGGTGTTGTGGTACATGTACAGTAGATGGCGGTATTGTCCGGTTTAAGAGTGTCACAACATTGCCGTTTACGGCAGACAAACTGCTTTACGGTAAACAAAAATGTGACTGCTGTTGTTGTGTGTTGTTACCGCGCTGGGAGGACGTTAATGAAACTGCCTAACAATAAACCCACATAAGAAACCAAGAACTCGCCCTCGATCATTCTACAGTTATAACGTCATTGGGCAGACACGCTGTTTATATTGTGGGGAAGCACACGTGAAAACGGGCTGTCCTGACTCAGGTCCTTATGGAGCTGGAGGGGGCGTGGCCTCCAGCTCCGCCTGAATTTCGGGAGATTTTCAGGAGAAAATTTGTCCCGGGAGGTTTTCGGGAGAGGCGCTGAATTTCGGGAGTCCCCCGGAAAATCCGGGAGGGTTGGCAAGTATGGCAATTAGGACTGGGCGTAATGGACTTATATCAATATCTCAATATTTTTAGGCCACGTTACGATACACCATATATATCTCCACTATTCAATATGTCTGAAAAGGAGTAGGCAGAAGGGCTGTGTATCTTTTGGTCATCGAATTGAAAAACAAAAAAAGATGGGTTTATTTGAAATGCATTTTGAAATAAAATAGAAAAAAACGAGTGTTTTCCTTTTTCAGTGTCTAAACAATAAGTAGATCCAATAAAACAATTTGATTGTTATTTTTTAATTTTCTACACCAACAATTTGACAACAAAAAACTGACCAAAAACTGATTTTTTTTAATATTCAGACACCGGTAACAGAATTGACTATTTAAAGATGGTGTATCCTGGATCAGTGTGTTTTTATGCAGTACAGGTTTGGACACACCTTCTTATTCTTTATTTTCATGACTATTTACATTGTAGATTGTCGCATCAAAACTATGAATGAACACATTTTTTAAACATGAGAATCGATTCTGAATCACATAACGTGAGAATCGCGATTCAAATTCGAATCAATTTTTTCCCCACACCCCTAGTAAATAGTCATGAAAATAAGGAAAACGCATTGAATGAAAAGGTGTGTCAAATTTTTGGCCTGTACTGTATACAAATGCTTGCTTCTGTATTTTTATATGATTTTAATTGTTGTTATAAACAAGGAATGTAAAATGAAAATCATGTTGTTTTCTAGACCTAAGTATTGCTTCCTGGCACAAAAAAAAGACTGCTTTGTTTTACAGTTTTATTATTTGTAATTCATAATGACAAACTAATCCGTTTTTGTTTATTGAATAACCATCGGTGAAAAGATAAGTCCATGACCAAAACATTCTCTGAACAAAAAAGCAGAACATATTTATTTGACACCTTCTTGTATTCATTTTTTCACTAACCGGTGTTACATTTTGTGCGTTTTTTTTTTTTGTAAAATTCAATGTAATAGTATGATTAACAGTTTGAAGACCACTTTCAGATTAATATAGATAAATAAATATATACACTTTAAACAGAAAATAAATGCAATTAAATGTCAAGTAAATAGTACCTCTCGCAGTCTTATGATTTATTTAGGTCTGAACCCTACTTCTTAAATGTGATATTTGAAATGTAATTGATATTAGATTTTGCAAGGTGATTTAATATTAGTGATTGTCATCAGCAGATGCAAGTGTGTAGGCCAGGGGTCCCCAAACTATGGCCCGCGGGCCAGCGTCCAAAATCCGGCCCGTGGGAAGTCCCAAGTTTAAAAAGATATCAATTATTTTTTATTCTTTTTTAAAATCTGTCCTTTCTAATCCAGTTTTTACTGCTTGTTACTCTGTGTCTCCTAGCCGCTCAGGATAATCATATTGTCTAAAAATGCATTTTTCCATCTATGGAGTGTGCACTTGATGTCATGTTTTCAGTCAATTAGTGCGCGAGGAATATATACTGTATGTATGTGTGTATATGTATGTATGTGTGTATATGAATGTATGTATGTATGTATGTATGTGTGTATATGTATGTATGTATGTATGTATGTATGTATGTATATGTATGTATGTATATGTATGTATGTATGTGTGTATATGAATGTATGTATGTATGTATGTGTGTATATGTATGTATGTATGTATGTGTGTATATGTATGTATGTATGTATGTGTGTATATGTATGTATGTATGTGTGTATATGAATGTATGTATGTATGTGTGTATATGTATGTATGTATGTATGTGTGTATATGAATGTATGTATGTATGTGTGTGTATATATATATATATATATATATATATATATATATACATGTGTATATATGTTTATGTGTATATGTTTATATATATTTATGTGTATATACATATATTTATGTCTGTATATATATGTATATATGTATATTTTTATATATATATATATATATATATAAATATATATATATATACCCCGGCCCCCGGCCAAATTTTTTTAACCCAATGCGGCCCCCGAGTCAATAAGTCTGTTTATACGCCTACCATTTATCTACCATTGATTTATCCAAGCATATAAGTGCCATGTTTTGCAGTTAATAGCAAATGTAATATGCAACCGACAGATGTCCATCGCATCCCAGCCCCATCCAAGCGGCAGGTTGTGTCCGGTCCATGAAGACGACCACATGGTTTGAAGAACACCTCACGGAAGAGAACCAACAGTTCATGAGAAGGGAAGTGGCGGAGGAATACAAGCAACAGACCGCTAACAAGCTTAACCCGCTAAAAGATGAACCCTGGCCGCGACATAATTGGACGGAGGGTTTGTGTCCTGATGACTAATCACTCGCTGATTGAGCCTTTTTTTATTTTTTATCAACTTGGTTCTTGTATTTTTTTTACATTCTCTGTAGGAAGTCGAAGGGTTGGGTTGGTAGCTGTGAAGTTGGGCATGGCTCCTCTCTGGACAAAAACAGGAAAGCGACTTGCCGTCACTATGTTACAGGTATTTATTAGTATTTTTTAACATCAATAGATGTTTAAACACAAATTGTTTATTGAATGGATCCCCATTAATTGACCCCAAGGAGGCTGCCAGTCTTCCTGGGGTCCATATAGGAGCATACAAAATCCAAATACAAAGAATACATGCATTACCAGACTTTATACAAAGGAAAAATGCAACATAAGATAAAAAACCGAGTTAAACCCAGTATTCAAAATTCAAAATGCCATCTGCAATAGGTGTATCTTTAAAGCTGTCTTGAATGACAATTTACTTTGTGGGAGATAAATGTGAGATGGCAACCGATTCCAGAATGATCTACAACAGTGGTTCTCAACCTTTTTTCAGTGAACATTTTTTTAATTCAAGTACTCCCTAATCAGAGCAAAGCATTTTTGGTTGAAAAAAAAGAGATAAAGAAGTAAAATACAGCACTATGTCATCACTTTCTGATTTATTAAATTGTATAACAGTGCAGAATATTGCTCATTTGTAGTGGTCTTTCTTGAACTATTTGGAAAAGAAGATATAGAAATAGCTAAAAACTTGTTGAAAAATAAACAAGTGATTCAATTCTAAATGCAGATTTCTCCACATAGAAGTAATCATCAACTTAAAGTGCCCTCTTTGGGGATTGTAATAGAGATCCATCTGGATTCATCAACTTACTTCTAAACATTTTTTCACAAAAACATAAATCTTTAACATCAATATTTATGGAACATGTCCACAAAAAATCTAGCTGTCAACACTGAATATTGCATTGTTGCATTTCTTTTCACACTTTATGAACTTACATTCATAATTTTTTGAAGTATTATTCAATAAATATATTTATAAAGGATTTTTGAATTGTTGCTATTTTTTAATTAAAAAAAAAAAATCACATGTACCCCTTGACATACCTTCAAGTACCCCCATTTGAGAACCACTGCTCTACATAACTGTATGTTTGAGGTGATTGGTCCTGGGAGCAGGAAGTACCAAATAGCCATTGCTGGCATTCCTATTGTCATGAATATGTGTTACTTCATTTTAAAAACTGTTTGTAAAAGTAATCTGGTGATTGATCCAACATGATAGTTCTAAAGAACATAAAGAACAACATAAATCATCTTTTCCAAGTTACATAATATTAAATCTAAACAAATTTCTATACAGTATTTTCCGGACCAAAAGCCTTTTTTTCCTCAAAACTCGACAGTGCGCCTTATAACCTGATGCGCCTAATGTACGGAATCATTCTGGTTTTGCTTACAGACCTCGAAGCGATTTTATTTGGTACATGGTTTAATGATAAGTGTGACCAGTAGATGGCAGTCACACATAAGAGATACGTGTAGACTGCAATAAGACTCATATAAACAACAGCAACGTTTATATGTTCCATTGAAAATCATCATCATCATCCGTCACTGGAACGAGTATGACGAGGGGTGTATATCCCTTTATGGAGGATGCCTGTGCGTGACTTCGTTTTACGTAGAGAGACTGGTGCACTGACAGTCACCACACGATCCTTGACAGAAGCGGGTCAGGGTCCAGTGGCATGGAGTCCAAGATGACTGGGGACCCTTTTCTGCTGCAGCCTTCTCCCGCAGTAGCAGTTCTTAAATCTACCATCTTCCACCTGCTCCGCCGTTGAGGTCTTCGCCGTATACCTGGCTAGGGGGCAGTCAGGTACTGGGCCTTTGCCAAGGGCCACCTGGGGTAACCGTAGTAAAGGGGTTAACCTCCTAGTGCCCCAAGACCCCATAGAGGAGCCTCAACTGCGGGATGCACTTTAACATCATGCCCAATATAAAACATTACACACGGCGCTCAAAAATCTATTAAAATGTTTTAGTAGGACTTTGGTAAGCTATGAAGTTGCACCCTTTGATGTGCTTCAACATAGGAGTAATATTATGGTGTATGTAGAAGGTATGACATATTATCTAGCGTTTTCTTCCACAATATTATGCAAAAGCAACTTTTCTTACATTCTGGTACCTGCTGATCTGTATTTGGGATCTGCATAAATCCTGAAAAATTGCGCGAGTCCGCCTTTGCAGTCTGTCGACCCCGTAGTCGATAAGCTTCTTTTTTTTTCACTATCTTCTTGTTATTGGACATCTGTTACCATTTCTAAAACAAAGTAGTGTAAAGTTCTTACTTATATCTGTCAGTAAACTCACCATGAAAGCGCTAAAACATACCGGTGTAGTCAGTTACATTATTCACCCGAGGAAATTTAGTTATTAAAGGGTTCCGGTCGGACGTTTTTTCACGGCGTTGTTGTTTCCGGATGAGGAAATGCTGCTCCGTTATTGATGGAAGTAAAGTCTGAATGTCATTAAAACAGTTAGCTCCATCTTTTGACACTTCTTCCACCCTCGTCCTTGCACGCTACACCGCTACAACAAAGATGACGGGGAGAAGACGCGGGCGAAGGTGAGCCACTTAAATAAAACCGCCCACAAAACAGCACATCCGGAAGTGACTGTCAGAAAGCAACTTGAAGATGGTCTTTTAAACTTAATCTATGCAACATTTTGAGCAAATAACCACCATTACGTGTTATGTAGACCAACCACAAGGAAGTATTTTACATTTAGAAAAGAAATACAATTAATATGACTCCTTTAATGCGCCCTATAATCCTTATATATGAAAAAAGATAAAAAAATAGACCCTTCATGGGCAGTGCACCTTATCATCCGGTGCGCTCTAGGGTCCGGAAAATATGGTACTGATTTAGTGCAGTTATTCTCTTAAATTCATGGCTGTGTTTAAATCCAAGATCTGGAACGTCATCATACATCTTTGGTTGTTGTTGTTTTCAGGTTCAGGACTGTCATGTAATAAAGTGCCTGTCTAAAGAAGAACACGATGGGCGCTCTGCTGCACTAATTGTTGGCGGAAAAAATGTATCACCATTCCACGTAAGAAGCTTTCAGTTTTATGTCGTATCTAGACGCATTTTTGGGGTCGTCTTTCTTTAAAATGTAAGCATCATTTATGGTTTAAGTCAGGGATGTCAAACTGGTGTTTGAGAGCTGCTTGTAACAGTGAATAATGTAGGAATTTGCCTCTGGATTTCATTATTAATTATATAAATTGTTTTAAGTAGACTGTCGATTTGACAGTTAAATCTTTACATTTACTACATTTTACTGTAAAATATAGTGTTTTTAATTTTTTTTACAACATTTTACAGTAAAATGTTGTGGGCTTCACGGTGGAAGAGGGGTTAGTGCGTCTGCCTCACAATACGAAGGTCCTGAGTAGTCCTGGGTTCAATCCCGGGCTCGGATCTTTCTGTGTGGAGTTTGCATTTTCTCCCCGTGAATGCGTTGGTTCCCTCCGGGTACTCGTCTTCCTCCCACTTCCAAAGACATGCACCTGGGGATAGGCTCCTCCCACCTCCAAAGACATGCACCTGGGGATAGGCTCCTCCCACCTCCAAAGACATGCACCTGGGGATAGGCTCCTCCCACCTCCAAAGACATGCACCTGGGGATAGGCTCCACCCACCTCCAAAGACATGCACCTGGGGATAGGCTCCTCCCACCTCCAAAGACATGCACCTGGGGATAGGCTCCTCCCACCTCCAAAGACATGCACCTGGGGATAGGCTCCACCCACCTCCAAAGACATGCACCTGGGGATAGGCTCCTCCCACCTCCAAAGACATGCACCTGGGGATAGGCTCCTCCCACCTCCAAAGACATGCACCTGGGGATAGGTTGATTGGCAACACTAAATTGGCCCGAGTGTGTGAATGTTGTCTGTCTATCTGTGATGAGGTGGCGACTTGTCCAGGGTGTACCCCGCCTTTCGCCCGATAGTAGCTGAGATAGGCACCAGCGCCACCCCAAAGGGAATACGCGGTAGAAATGGATGGATGGATTTTACAGTAAATGGTAAAAAACAGTACTACTGTTTTTTTGGGGAGGGGTTTTACGGAAAAAGCTGGCAGCTTAGTTGCCAGAATTTCTGTGTTTTTAATTGGTATTTGTTTTTACAACATTATATTGTTAATGGAAAAACAGTACAAGTTATTTTTTTATTTCGACAACGTAGCTGCCAGTTTAACTTAGCTGCCAATGCGTTTTCTTTATTTTCATGACTACCGCATTTTTCGGATTATAAATCGCTCCGGAGTATACGTCGCACCTGCCGAAAATGCAAAATAAAGAAGGAAAAAAACATATATAAGTCGCACTGCAGTATAAGTTGCATGTTTTGGGGAAATGTAATTGATAAAATCCAACACCAAGAATAGACATTTGAAAGGCGATATAAAATAAATAAAGAATAGTGAGCAACAGGCTGAATAAGTGTAGGTTATATGAGGCATAAATAAGCAACTGCTATGTTAACCTAACATATTATGGTAAGAGTCATTCAAATAACTATAACATATAGAACATGCTATACCTTTACCAAACTATCTCTCACTCCTAATCCATAAATCCCATGAAATATTATACGTCTAGTCTCTTACGTCAATGAGCTCAATAATATTATTTGATATTTTACGGTAATGTGTTAATCATTTCACACATAAGTCGCTCCTGAGTATAAGTCGCACCCCCAAACTATGAAAAAAAACTGCGATTTATAGTCCGAAAAATACGGTATTTACATTGTAGATTGTCAAATCAAAACTATGAATGAACATATGTGGAGTTATGTACTATACAAAAAAAGGTGAAATAACTGAAAACATGTTTTATATTCTAGTGAAAACCATTCAGGTGACTACCTCTTGAAGCTCATGGAGAGAATGCCAAGAGTGTGCAAAGCAGTAATTAGAGCAAAGGGTGGCTATTTTGAAGACACCAGAAAATAAAACATGTTTTTAGTTTTTTCACCTTTTTTTGTTAAGTACATAACTCCACTTGTGTTCATTCATAGTTTTGATACCTTCAGTGACAATCTACAATGTAAATAGTCATGAAAATGCATTGAATGAGAAGGTGTGTCCAAATTTTCACGTTAAAAAAACACACATTTTTAAGGTGTGGCAACTTCTATTTAATTGTGTAGTAGAAGCGACTTTCTCGTTCCCTCATGGAATCTGGTTTTTACTTTATTGAAATGCGCATGCAAGTGACATTGAGGCCACATTAAGGCTTGTGTGCATTCACACTGAGTCTAATAAAGGTCAAATTGTACTTGCAGTTTAAACAGTCAGCTGAAAAGAATCTGATATTTCCAAAATCTCCAGTGTAAACTTCATCTTAAAGTAGATCATTTTAGTACATTGTGTGATTTCTTTGCTTAATCCAATCCACAGTTTAGCTGTTAGTGAAAAAAACATCTATAGATTAGCGGCACCTTTGTACAAAACCCAAAACCAGTAAAGTTGGCATGTTGTGTAATTTGTACATAAAAACATAATACAATAATTTGCAAATCTTTTTTTAACTTATATTTAATTGAATAGACTGCAAAGACAAGATATTCAATATTCCAACTGAGAAACTTCATTTTATTTTTGCAAATAATCATTAAGTGAGAATTTAATGGCAGCAACACATTGCAAAAAAGTTGTCAAAGGGGCATTTTTACCAGTGTGTTACATGGCCTTTCCTTTTAACAACACTCAGTAAACGTTTGGGAACTGAGGAGACACATTTTTGCAGCTTTTCAGGTGGAATTCTTCCCCATTCTTGCTTGATGTACAGCTTAAGTTGTTCAACAGTCCGGTGTCTCTGTTGTGGTATTTTAGGCTTCATAATGCACCACACATTTTTAATGGGAGACAGGTCTGGACTACAGGCAGGCCAGTCTAGTTTACTATGAAGCCACGCTGTTGTAACACTAGGCTTGGCATTGTCTTGCTGAAATAAGCAGGGGCGTCCATGATAACGTTGCTTGGATGGCAACATATGTTGCTCCAAAACCTGTATGTACCTTTCAGCATTAAAGGTGCCTTCAAATATATGTAAGTTACCCATGCCTTGGGCACTAAAACACCCCCATACCATCACACATGCTGGCTTTTCAACTTTGTGCCGACAACAATCCAGACGGTTCTTTTCGCCTTTGGTCCAGAGAACACGACATCCACAGTTTCCAAAAACAATTTGAAATGTGGACCACAGAACACTTTTGCACTTTGCATCAGTCCATCTTAGATGAGCTCGGGCACAGCCAAGCCGGCGGCATTTCTGGGTGTTGTTGATAAACGGCTTTCGTTTCGCATAGTATAGTTTTAACTTGCACTTACAGATGTAGCGACCAACTGCAGTTACTGACAGTGGTTTTATGAAGTTTTCCTTAGCCCATGTGGTGATATCCTTTATAGACTGGCGTCGCTTTTTGATGCAATACCCCCTGAGGGATCGAAGCTCCATAATATTATTGCTTACGTGCAGTGATTCTTCCAGATTCTCTAAACCTTTTGATGATGTTACGAACGGTAGATGGTGAAATCCCTAAATTCCTTGCCATAGCTCGTTGAGAAATGTTGTTCTTAAACTCTTCTCACGCATTTTGTTGACAAAGTGGTGACCCTCACCCGATTCTTGTTTGTGAATGACTGAGCATTTCATGGCAGCTGGTTTAATAATAATAATAATAATGATAATAATTAATTAGGTTTTATATCGTGCTTTTCTATTATTAGATACTCAAAGCGCTCACAGAGAAGTTAGAACCCACCATTCATTCACAACTTCATAAAATTGCCAAAATTTGAAGCTTTTCTTGTGACTGTTATTGAGTAAAATTCCAACTTTTATCATAATATTGCACAAATATTCCGTTTTTCTTGTAAAAGTTTGACTTGCGTTGAGTAAAATGACAACTTTTATTATAATAAGGCCAAAATTGTAAGTTTTTCTTGTGAAATTGTGACACTTTTCTTGTAAAATTACAACTCATTTTTCACAACAAGCGTTTTTATATTTGCATAGTATTAATGTTGTAAATACAAATCTTTATATATCTAGAAAGGCTGGTCGTAAAGAGGTAGCCATTTTCCTCAGGTCTCAAGAAGGTAACAAATACAATAAATAATGTGTGTGTGTGTGTGTGTGTGTGTGTTGTAATTTCACCCCTCCTGAGACATTTTCCTCAGGTCTCAAGAAGGTAACAAATACAATAATGTGTGTGTGTGTGTGTGTGTGTGTGTGTGTGTGTGTGTGTGTGTGTGTGTGTGTGTGTGTGTGTGTTATTGTAATTCCACCCCTACAGATAAATGAAGAAGGAAAAGTAGCTTCCATATGAGGAAGCTACTCCTCATTCCTCAACTTTCTCAGTCTTTTTTGCCCCTTTTGCCATCTTTTTTGCCCCTTTCATTATCTTTTTTGACAATCTTTTGCAGGCATCAAATTCCAAATGAGCTAATATTTCCCCCAAAAAATATCAGTTTACCAGTTTGTACGGTAAATATCTTGTCTTTGCAGTCTATTCAATTGAATATCATTTGAAAAGGATTAGCAAATCATTGTATTCTGTTTTTAATTACCATTTACAAAACGTGCCAACTTCCCCGGTTTTTGGGTTTGTATAAGCCGCAGAGTCCAAAGCTTGGCAAAAATTTATTGTGACTTATTTTTTACGAAGTCACTCATAACTTCCATTGAAGCCTGTTCACCTGTGGAATGTTTCAAATAAGTCTTTGATGAGCATTCCTCAACTTTCTGTTTTTTTTGCCTGCTTGTTCAAAACACGTTGCAGGCATCAAATTCCAATATTCTAATATTTGCAAAAAATAACAACGTTTACCAGTTCGTACGTTAAATATCTTGTCTTTGCAGTCTATTCAATTGAATATAGGTTTTGCAAATCATTGTATTCTGTTTTTATTTGATTGATTGATTGATACTTGTATTAGTAGATTGCACAGTACAGTACATATTCCGTACAATTGACCACTAAATGGTAACACCCCAATAAGTTTTTCAACTTGTTTAAGTCGGGGTCCACGTTAATCAATTCATGGTACAAATATATACTATCAGCATAATACAGTCATCACACAAGTTAATCATCATAGTATATACATTGAATTATTGACATTATTTACAATCCGGGGGGTGGGATCAATCAATCAATCAATGTTTATTTATATAGCCCCAAATCACAAATGTCTCAAAGGACTGCACAAATCATTACGACTACAACATCCTCGGAAGAACCCACAAAAGGGCAAGGAAAACTCACACCCAGTGGGCAGGGAGAATTCACATCCAGTGGGACGCCAGTGACAATGCTGACTATGAGAAACCTTGGAGAGGACCTCAGATGTGGGCAACCCCCCCCCCTCTAGGGGACCGAAAGCAATGGATGTCGAGCGGGTCTAACATGATACTGTGAAAGTTCAATCCATAGTGGCTCCAAGACAGCAGCGAGAGTCCCGTCCACAGGAAACCATCTCAAGCGGATCAGCAGCGTAGAGATGTCCCCAACCGATACAGGCGAGCGGTCCATCCTGGGTCCCGACGAGCGGTCCATCCTGGGTCTCGACTCTGGACAGTCAGTACTTCATCCATGGTCATCGGACCGGACCCCCTCCACAAGGGAGGGGGGGACATAGGAGAAAGAAAAGAAGCGGCAGATCAACTGGTCTAAAAAGGAGGTCTATTTAAAGGCTAGAGTATACAGATGAGTTTTAAGATGAGACTTAAATGCTTCTACTGAGGTAGCATCTCGAACTGTTACCGGGATGAGGAGCTTTGGTTGATATCAGTACTTCAGTCATCAACAATTGCATCAACAGAGAAATGTGGACATTGAAACAGTGTAGGTCTTATTTAGTAGGATATGTACAGCCAGCAGAGAACATAGTGAGTTCACATAGCATAAGAACAAGTATATACTTTAGAAGTACATTTGAGTTGTTTATAATCCGGGGAGATGGGATGTGAATGGAGGAGGGTATTAGTAAAGTGTTGAAGTTGCCTGGAGGTGTTGTTTTAGAGCAGTTTTGAAGGAATATAGAGATGCACTTACTTTTCCACCTGTTGGGAGTGCATTCCATATTGATGTGGCATAGAAGGAGAGTGAGTTAAGACCTTTGTTAGATCGGAATCTGGGTTTAACGTGGTTTTTTACCATTTACACAACGTGACCACTTCCCTGGTTTTGGGGCTTGTATAAGCTGCAGAGTCCAAAGCTTGGCAAAAATGTAGCGGCACCTGTTTTTTTACAGTCCATACTGTACGAAGTCAGTCATAACTTCCATTGTTTTGCACAGCTCATCATATTGAACGGCAGTTTACTACACAATGTGATCCACACGCCGCGAGCATCTTCTCGGCTCCTGATCTAGAGGTTTAATAATAACGGTGCTCAGCCAACACATATCTTCTCCAGTGTATTTCACGACAATGGAAAGAAAAAAATCATATCAGTGCCTTATGGAAATATAAGTGGATTTTGGCAGCGAGCTCCTATCGGGACTTCCCCTGCCTTTTTATGAGCGTGGGATTGCATTCAGGAAATTAGACTCCCCCTAATCGTCTGCGTTTCATCCTCGCTGTCTAAAATAAATGAAGCTCTATAGATTTAGCTGCTTTGTCCCGCCAACAATGACAGATGTTGGCGCTTTGAATAAACTTGAAGGTGACTCGGACTACTTAGCCGCCGCGCCGAGTTGACGCCTGTTTATTGAGTTCTCCGCTTACCGTTGTTAGGATGCTTATGTAAAGAACCAAGGTGTGGGAGACACTCTCCTCCCGTCCTTTGTAATAAAGCCAAGTGTCCGTTGTGTCTTTATTGGACGACGTCTTCTTGGAATTCCTTCCACGCTTCAGTCAGTGGCTGAGTTTGTCTTAGCGAGACGCGGTTGGCAGGCTGACTCTCAGTCAACAGACGGGTAGAGAGCCTTTTGGAGGTACTGGAGGGGCTGAGTCCAGCGCGAGCAAAATGTCAGTCACGTTGCCAAGTGTGTGTGTGTGTTCTTGTATTTCCACCCCTCTTGGGACATCAAGAAGGAAAAGTAGCTTCCATATGAGGAGGTGTGAACGACATATATCATGGTCCCAATGACATTGCATCTAATAGAGAATGTGTCATTTGCACCCCTGCTGGTCAAAAGGAGGGTGCTAACAAAAAGGAGGGACTTTTCACATTGACTGTGTGTCGCTTTTAAAAGTGCTCCCCCTCTGGTCAACATATGTAATAATAAGTTTGTTTACAATTTTCATTATCATTCTTCTTAATCAGTACAAAAAACAAAGTTGTTTTTTGACCTGGAAAAATTAAATTTTTTCCAGGAATTCCGTAATACCATTTAACAATTAAAAATGTTACTACTTCAATATTTCTCGACCAATTTGAGAAAATTCCAACACCATCCACTCATTCAGAACATTCAAATGTTTTAGCATTTTCAACAAAAAAAAAACACTTTTCCCAAAATTCCCAAATTTCCATGAAATTGCCATTGAAAAGAATGGGAAATGTTTCAAACTTCCACCATTTCTACATTTTTCAAACCATTCACTCTTGAGACATCAAGAAGGAAAAGTAGCTTCCATATGAGGAGGTGTGAACATATATCATGGTCCCAATGACATTGCATCTAATAGAGAATGTGTCATTTGCACCCCTGCTGGTCAAAAGGAGGGTGCTAACAAAAAGGAGGGACTTTTCACATTGACTGTGTGTCGCTTTTAAAAGTGCTCCCCCTCTGGTCAACATATGTAATAATAAGTTTGTTTACAATTTTCATTATCATTCTTCTGAATCAGTACAAAAAACAAAGTTGTTTTTTGACCTGGAAAAATTAAATTTTTTCCAGGAATTCCGTAATACCATTTAACAATTAAAAATGTTACTACTTCAATATTTCTCGACCAATTTGAGAAAATTCCAACACCATCCACTCATTCAGAACATTCAAATGTTTTAGCATTTTCAAAAAAAAAACACTTTTCCCAAAATTCCCAAATTTCCATGAAATTGCCATTGAAAAGAATGGGAAATGTTTCATACTTCCACCATTTCCACATTTTTCAAACCATTCACTCTTGAGACATCAAGAAGGAAAAGTAGCTTCCATATGAGGAGGTGTGAACGACATATATCATGGTCCCAATGACATTGCATCTAATAGAGAATGTGTCATTTGCACCCCTGCTGGTCAAAAGGAGGGTGCTAACAAAAAGGAGGGACTTTTCACATTGACTGTGTGTCGCTTTTAAAAGTGCTCCCCCTCTGGTCAACATATGTAATAATAAGTTTGTTTACAATTTTCATTATCATTCTTCTTAATCAGTACAAAAAACAAAGTTGTTTTTTGACCTGAAAATTTTCAATTTTTTCCAGCAATTCCGTAATACCATTTAACAATTAAAAATGTTACTACTTCAATATTTCTTGACCAATTTGAGAAAATTCCAACACCATCCACTCATTCAGAACATTCAAATGTTTTAGCATTTTCAAAAAAAAAAAACACTTTTCCCAAAATTCCCAAATTTCCATGAAATTGCCATTGAAAAGAATGGGAAATGTTTCATACTTCCACCATTTCCACATTTTTCAAACCATTCACTCTTGAGACATCAAGAAGGAAAAGTAGCTTCCATATGAGGAGGTGTGAACATATATCATGGTCCCAATAACATTGCATCTAATAGAGAATGTGTCATTTGCTCCTCTGGGGGTGAAATTTTTTAAAAATGAGGGTGATCCCAAATTGAATGTGTGTCGCTTTTAAAAGTGCTCCCCCTCTGGTCAACATATGAAATAACAAGTGTGTGTAAGAAATTGAAATGTGCCCCGTTTGGGCCAAAATTAATAGAAAAAATAAAAAATATATGTATATAAAGAGATACTGTAATAACAAAGTAAATAATCCATCCATTTTCTACTATGGAGATTAAAAACCAATAACAAACAGAGCATTCTGAAAAAAATGATTAACTATAAGCAGTCGTTCTCGACTTCTTTCTTATAAAATTGGGTAAAATTTTTTGGGGGGGTGAAATTATTCCTTTTTTGTGAAATTATTAGTTTTTAATGCAAAATGGTGACATCAATTTTTTTTGTTGTCCTTGTAAAATAATGACATTTTTTGAGGCAATTTATGACTTTTGTCATAATTTTGCTGTGTAAAATTTTGATTATTATAAAGTTGCCCAAATGTTTAAGTTTTCTTGTAAAATTGTGACTTTTGTCAAGTAAAATTATGACTCTTTTCATAAAATTGACAAAATTTGAAGCTTTTCTTGTAAAAAATGTTGACTTTTATTGAATAAAATTCCCACTTTTATCATAATATTGCACAAATGTTCCGTTTTTCCTGTAAAATTTTGACTTGCGTTGAGTAAAATGACAACTTTTATTATAATACTGCCAAAATTCCAAGTTTTCTTGTGAAATTGTAACTCTTTTTTAAAGAAAACTATTGCATCTAATGAAGAATGTCATTTGTTCCCCTGGGGGTAAAATCTATCAAAATGGCGGGTGGTCTCAACAAGGAGGAATTTTTCAAATTGACTGTCCTCCTTTTAAAAGTGCTCCCCCTCTGGTCAACATATGAAATAACAAGTGTGTGTAAGAAATTGAAATGCGCCCCCTTTGGCCAAACCAAATATGAAAAAATAGGTAAATATGTATATAGAGACATACTGTAATAAGGAAGTAAATAATGAAAATTTAAAAACCAATTACAAACCAAAAAAATCTGAAAAAAAATAAGTTAACAAAAAAATTTCTCACATTGTGTGGACTTCTTTCTTATAAAATTGGGAACAATTACTCATATTCTTTCGGTTTCTGTATTATTGCAATATTTTCTTGTAAAATTATTACTTTTTATTGCAAAATGGTGACAAATGTTTTTGTTGTTCTTGTAAAATAGGGAATTTTTTTGGAGTCATTTTATGACTTTTGCCATAATTTTGCTGTGTAAAATGCCGATTATTATTATAAAGTTGCCAAAAGTTTTAAGTTTTCTTATAAAAGTGTGACTTGTGTCGAGTAAAATTATGACTCTTCATAAAATTGCCAAAATTTGAAGCTTTTCTTGTAAAAAATGTGCGACTGTTATTGAGTAAAATTCCAACTTTTATCATAATATTGCACAAATATTCCGTTTTTCCTGTAAAAGTTTGACTTGCGTTGAGTAAAGTGACAACTTTTATTATATTAATGGCAAAATTCTAAGTTTTTCTTGTGAAATTGTGACACTTTTCTTGTGAAATTACAACTCATTTTTCACAACAAGCGTTTTTATATTTGCATAGTATTAATGTTGTAAATACAATATATATATATATATATATATATATATATATATATATATATATATATATATATAACTAGAAAGGCTGGTCATAAAGAGGTAGGCATTTTCCTCAGGTCTCAAGAAGGTAACAAATACAATAATGTGTGTGTGTGTGCGTGCGTGCGTGCGTGCGTGCGTGCGTGCGTGCGTGCGTGCGTGCGTGCGTGCGTGCGTGCGCGCGCGCGCGTGCGTGCGTGCGTGTGTGTGCGTGCGTGCGTGCGTGCGTGCACACACTTGGCACCCGTGCAGTCCTAACAGGCCCGCTGTCAGCTTTTAAAATGCCAGCGTTTGACTGCAACTCACTGTTGGTTCTTCTTCATTACGTCCTCCCACGTCTTTTACATTCTCCTTCCTGTGTGTGTTTCCATCTGTGTGACTGACAGAGATCCGAAACGGCAATAGAGATGTTCAAAAATGCAGGAGTTCCTCCAAAACAGAAACTCAGCACCTTTCCAGTCTCGGACAACGCCATCATTAAGCCTGGTATATACACACACACACACACACATTTAATAACATCCACCCACAAAAAAACCCAAACTGCACTGCTTATCTTGTGTGGGTGTGTTTGGCCAGGGACTCCACTATATGCTGCACATTTTCGTCCAGGCCAGTATGTGGACGTGACTGCCAAATCGTAAGTTCTCTTTATTCCCTTATTGGCTTTCTTTCTTTCATCTTGGCTCCTTTTCTCCCATAAAGATGCCACGGCTTCAAATACTGCTTAGCTGTCAGAAATATCCCAGACTTATCCAGATTTAGTGCATTATTCTACCAGTAAATACGGATAACTACAGTTTCATTTATAGCAGGGGCCGTAAACTCATGGCCCCGGGGCTATTGGCGGCTGACCTGAGCTGACTTGAGCAAAATAGCAAACACACACTGGGCAACACAAGGCACAACTTCCTGTAAGCAAGCGGAAGTGTCAAAATAAGGGCTGTCAAAAATAACTTTGATTGATTGGTTACAACATTTATTAGTAGATTGCACAGTACAGTACATATTCCGTACAATTGACCAGTAAATGGTAACACCCCAATAAGTTTTTTAACTGACTTAAGTCGGGGTCCGCGTTATTCAATTCATGGTACTAATGTAATTAATCACAAAAAATATATTGCATTGTTACAATTTTGCTGTGTAAAATTTTGATTATTATTATGTTCCGTACAATCGACCACTAAATGGTAACACCCCAAAATGTTTTTTAACTTGTTTAAGTCGGGGTCCGCGTTATTCAATTCATGGTACTAATGTAATTAATCACAAAAAATATATTGCATTGTTACAATTTTGCTGTGTAAAATTTTGATTATTATTATGTTCCGTACAATTGACCACTAAATGGTAACACCCCAATAAGTTTTTTAACTGACTTAAGTCGGGGTCCACGTTAATCAATTCATGGTACAAATGTAATTAATCACAAAATGATTGCAGTGTCATAATTTTGCTGTGTAAAATTTTGATTATTATTATAAAGTTGCCAACATTTTACAGTTTTCTTATAAAATTATGACTTGTCGAGTAAAATTACGACTCTTCATAAAATTGCCAAAATGTTTAAGCTCTTCTTGTAAAAATGTGCCACTTTTATTGAGTAGAACTTGTTTAAGTCGGCGTCCACGTTAATCAGTTCATGGTACTAATGTAATTAATCACAAAAAAATGATTGCGTTGTTATAATTTTGCTGTGTAAAATTTTGATTATTATCATGTTCCGTACAATTGACCACTAAATGGTAACACCCCAATAAGTTTTTTAACTGACTTAAGTCGGGGTCCACCTTAATCAATTCATGGTACAAATGTAATTAATCACAAAAAAATGATTGCGTTGTTATAATTTTGCTGTGTAAAATTTTGATTATTATTATATTCCCTACAATTGACCACTAAATAATAATAATAATAATTTATTATAAATACGTTTTTCAACTTGTTTAAGTTGGGGTCCTTGTTCATCGATTCATGGTACTAATGTAATTAATCCCAAAAAGAAAAGATTGCGTTGTCATAATTTTGCTGTGTAAAAATTTGATTATTATTATATTCGGTACAATTGACCACTAAATGGTAACACCCCAATAAGTTTTTTAACTGACTTAAGTCGGGGTCCACGTTAATCAATTCATGGTACTAATGTAATTAATCACAAAAAATATATTGCATTGTTACAATTTTGCTGTGTAAAATTTTGATTATTATTATATTCCGTACAATTGACCACTAAATGGTAACACCTCAATAAGTTTTTTAACTGACTTAAGTCGGGGTCCACGTTAATCAATTCATGGTACTAATGTAATTAATCACAAAATGATTGCATTGTCATAATTCTGCTGTGTAAAATTTTGATTATTATTATAAAGTTGCCAACATTTTACAGTTTTCTTATAAAATTCTGACTTGTCGAGTAAAATTACGACTCTTCGTAAAATTGCCAAAATGTTTAAGCTCTTCTTGTAAAAATGTGCCACTTTTATTGAGTAGAACTTGTTTAAGTCGGCGTCCACGTCAATCAATTCATGGTACTAATGTAATTAATCACAAAAGAATGATTGCGTTGTTATAATTTTGCTGTGTAAAATTTTGATTATTATTATATTCCGTACAATTGACCACTAAATAATAATAATAATAATTTATTATAAATAAGTTTTTCAACTTGTTTAAGTTGGGGTCCTTGTTCATCGATTCATGGTACTAATGTAATTAATCCCCCCAAAAAAGATTGCTTTGTCATAATTTTGCTGTGTAAAAATTTGATTATCATCATATTCCGTACAATTGACCACTAAATGGTAACACCCCAATAAGTTTTTTAACTGACTTAAGTCGGGGTCCACGTTAATCAATTCATGGTACAAATGTAATTAATCACAAAATGATTGCAGTGTCATAATTTTGCTGTGTAAAATTGTGATTATTATTATAAAGTTGCCAACATTTTACAGTTTTCTTATAAAATTATGACTTGTCGAGTAAAATTACGACTCTTCGTAAAATTGCCAAAATGTTTAAGCTCTTCTTGTAAAAATGTGCCACTTTTATTGAGTAGAACTTGTTTAAGTCGGCGTCCACGTTAATCAATTCATGGTACTAATGTAATTAATCACTAAAGAATGATTGCGTTGTTATAATTTTGCTCTGTAAAATTTTGATTATTATTATATTCCGTACAATTGACCACTGAATAATAATAATAATAATTTATTATAGATAAGTTTTTCAACTTGTTTAAGTTGGGGTCCTTGTTCATCGATTCATGGTACTAATGTAATTAATCACCAGAAAATTATTGCGTTGTTATAATTTTGCTGTGTAAAATTTTGATTATTATTATATTCCGTACAATTGACCACTAAATAATAATAATAATAATAATAATAATTTATTATAGATAAGTTTTTCAACTTGTTTAAGTCGGGGTCCTTGTTCATCGATTCATGGTACTAATGTAATTAATCCCCCAAAAAAGATTGCGTTGTCATAATTTTGCTGTGTAAAAATTTGATTATCATCATATTCCGTACAATTGACCACTAAATGGTAACACCCCAATAAGTTTTTTAACTGACTTAAGTCGGGGTCCACCTTAATCAATTCATGGTACAAATGTAATTAATCACAAAATGATTGCAGTGTCATAATTTTGCTCTGTAAAATTTTGATTATTATTATAAAGTTGCCAACATTTTACAGTTTTCTTATAAAATTATGACTTGTCGAGTAAAATTACGAGTCTTCATAAAATTGCCAAAATTTTTAAGCTTTTTTTGTAAAAATGTGCGACTTTTATTGAGTAGAACTTGTTTAAGTCGGGGTCCACGTTAATCAGTTCATGGTACAAATGTAATTAATCACAACATGATTGCAATGTCATAATTTTGCTGTGTAAAATTTTGATTATTATTATAAAGTTGCCAACATTCTACAGTTTTCTTATAAAATTATGACTTGTCGAGTAAAATTACGACTCTTCGTAAAATTGCCAAAATGTTTAAGCTCTTCTTGTAAAAATGTGCCACTTTTATTGAGTAGAACTTGTTTAAGTCGGCGTCCACGTCAATCAATTCCTGGTACTAATGTAATTAATCACAAAAGAATGATTGCGTTGTTATAACTTTGCTGTGTAAAATTTTGATTATTATTATATTCCGTACAATTGACCACTAAATAATAATAATAATAATTTATTATAAATAAGTTTTTCAACTTGTTTAAGTTGGGGTCCTTGTTCATCGATTCATGGTACTAATGTAATTAATCCCCCAAAAAAGATTGCGTTGTCATAATTTTGCTGTGTAAAAATTTGATTATTATCATGTTCCGTACAATTGACCACTAAATGGTAACACCCCAATAAGTTTTTTAACTGACTTAAGTCGGGGTCCACGTTAATCAATTCCTGGTACTAATGTAATTAATCACAAAATGATTGCATTGTCATAATTTTGCTGTGTAAAATTTTGATTATTATTATAAAGTTGCCAACATTTTACAGTTTTCTTTTAAAATTATGACTTGTCGAGTAAAATTACGACTCTTCATAAAATTGCCAAAATGTTTAAGCTCTTCTTGTAAAAATTTGCGACTTTTATTGAGTAGAACTTGTTTAAGTCGGGGTCCACGTTAATCAATTCATGGTACTAATGTAATTAATCACAAAAAATATATTGCATTGTTACAATTTTGCTGTGTAAAATTTTGATTATTATTATATTCCGTACAATTGACCACTAAATGGTAACACCCCAATAAGTTTTTTAACTGACTTAAGTCGGGGTCCACCTTAATCAATTCATGGTACAAATGTAATTAATCACAAAATGATTGTAGTGTCATAATTTTGCTGTGTAAAATTTTGATTATTATTATAAAGTTGCCAACATTTTACAGTTTTCTTATAAAATTATGACTTGTCGAGTAAAATTACGACTCTTCGTAAAATTGCCAAAATGTTTAAGCTCTTCTTGTAAAAATGTGCGACTTTTATTGAGTAGAACTTGTTTAAGTCGGGGTCCACGTTAATCAATTCATGGTACTAATGTAATTAATCACAAAAAAATGATTGCGTTGTTATAATTTTGCTGTGTAAAATTTTGATTATTATTATATTCCGTACAATTGACCACTAAATAATAATAATAATAATTTATTATAAATAAGTTTTTCAACTTGTTTAAGTTGGGGTCCTTGTTCATCGATTCATGGTACTAATGTAATTAATCCCCCAAAAAAAGATTGCATTGTTATAATTTTGCTGTGTAAAAATTTGATTATTATCATATTCCGTACAATTGACCACTAAATGGTAACACCCCAATAAGTTTTTTAACTGACTTAAGTCAGGGTCCACGTTAATCAATTCATGGTACAAATGTAATTAATCACAAAATGATTGCATTGTCATAATTTTGCTGTGTAAAATTTTGATTATTATTATAAAGTTGCCAACATTTCACAGTTTTCTTATAAAATTATGACTTGTCGAGTAAAATTACGACTCTTCATAAAATTGCCAAAATGTTTAAGCTCTTCTTGTAAAAATTTGCGACTTTTATTGAGTAGAACTTGTTTAAGTTGGGGTCCACGTTAATCAATTCATGGTACTAATGTAATAAAATCACAAAATAGTGATTGCATTATCATAATTTTGGGGAAAAAAAGATTGCATTAATTATGTATAGGTGCAGATTAATCACATTATTTATTTTGAGCACACATGCTTCTTCACCTTGACCACGGATGCTTACCTGAAAGGCGGTCAGTGATCAGGCTAATGCAGGGATGTCAAATTAGTTTTCACTGAGGGCCACATCGCAGTTATGGTTGCCCTCAGAGGGCCGCTTGTAACAGTGAGTAATAAATACACATAAATCAGACCTGGGCAAATAAAGATCTTTAAGATGGAAACTGTAGCGAGCATTATGATGTGCTGGGATGTTTTATAATTAGTCTTGAACTATATAAGGTATTTCAATGGTTGGAATCTGTGCTTTTGCATTATATGCTAGTTACTATGGTCATCTAATTAGTTACTATGCTCATCTAATTAGTTACTATGCTCATCTAATTAGTTACTATGGTCATCTAATTAGTTAGTATGGTCATCTAATTAGTTACTATGGTCATCTAATTAGTTAGTATGCTCATCTAATTAGTTAGTATGGTCATGTAATTAGTTAGTATGGTCATCTAATTAGTTACTATGGTCATCTAATTAGTTACTATGGTCATCTAATTACTTACTATGGTCATCTAATTAGTTACTATGCTCATCTAATTAGTTAGTATGGTAATCTAATTAGTTACTATGGTCATCTAATTAGTTACTATGGTCATCTAATTAGTTACTATGCTCATCTAATTAGTTACTATGGTCATCTAATTAGTTATTATGCTCATCTAATTAATTACTATGGTCATCTAATTAGTTACTTTGGTCATCTAATTAGTTACTATGCTCATCTAATTAATTACTATGCTCATCTAATTAATTACTATGGTCATCTAATTAGTTACTATGCTCATCTAATTAGTTACTATGCTCATCTAATTAATTACTATGGTCATCTAATTAGTTACTTTGGTCATCTAATTAGTTACTATGCTCATCTAATTAGTTACTATGGTCATCTAATTAGTTACTATGGTCATCTAATTAGTTACTATGCTCATCTAATTAGTTACTATGGTCATCTAATTAGTTACTATGGTCATCTAATTAGTTACTATGGTCATCTAATTAGTTACTATGCTCATCTAATTAGTTACTATGGTCATCTAATTAGTTACTATGCTCATCTAATTAGTTACTATGCTCATCTAATTAGTTACTATAGTCATCTAATTAGTTACTATGGTCATCTAATTAGTTACTATGGTCATCTAATTAGTTACTATGGTCATCTAATTAGTTACTATGCTCATCTAATTAATTACTATGGTCATCTAATTAGTTACTATGGTCATCTAATTAGTTACTATGCTCATCTAATTAGTTACTATGGTCATCTAATTAGTTACTATGGTCATCTAATTAGTTACTATGGTCATCTAATTAGTTACTATAGTCATCTAATTAGTTACTATGGTCATCTAATTAGTTACTATGCTCATCTAATTAGTTACTATGGTCATCTAATTAGTTACTATGGTCATCTAATTAGTTACTATGGCCATCTAGTTAGTTACTATGCTCATCTAATTAGTTACTATGGTCATCTAATTAGTTACTATGGTCATCTAATTAGTTACTATGGTCATCTAATTAGTTCCTATCGTCATCTAATTAGTTACTATGGTCATCTAATTAGTTACTATGCTCATCTAATTAGTTAGTATGGTCATCTAATTAGTTACTATGGTCATCTAATTAGTTACTATGGTCATCTAATTAGTTCCTATCGTCATCTAATTAGTTACTATGGTCATCTAATTAGTTACTATGCTCATCTAATTAGTTACTATGGTCATCTAATTAGTTACTATGGTCATCTAATTAGTTACTATGGTCATCTAATTAGTTCCTATCGTCATCTAATTAGTTACTATGGTCATCTAATTAGTTACTATGCTCATCTAATTAGTTAGTATGGTCATCTAATTAGTTACTATGGTCATCTAATTAGTTACTATGGTCATCTAATTAGTTCCTATCGTCATCTAATTAGTTACTATGGTCATCTAATTAGTTACTATGCTCATCTAATTAGTTACTATGGTCATCTAATTAGTTACTATGGTCATCTAATTAGTTACTATGGTCATCTAATTAGTTACTATGGTCATCTAATTAGTTCCTATCGTCATCTAATTAGTTACTATGGTCATCTAATTAGTTACTATGCTCATCTAATTAGTTAGTATGGTCATCTAATTAGTTACTATGGTCATCTAATTAGTTACTATGGTCATCTAATTAGTTACTATGGTCATCTAATTAGTTACTATGCTCATCTAATTAGTTAGTATGGTCATCTAATTAGTTACTATGGTCATCTAAGTCACAGCAGCTCAGACGAGGCATCAAGCAGTGTGGGTGTTTGCTGCATTTCACTTTGTTGTAAAATATGTGGATGGAGAGGGGGTGTGACGTTTATGTTGTCAATAGTCAGTGTTTTATCGGTCAGAGTTAGTATTATAAATCACACATTCTTTATTTTCATGTACATTTTGGGTGTATCATTCAGTAAAAAAATAAATAAAATTCCATTACGATTTTTTCAGGCGGTCTGTCATAACGTTTTTAGCATTCAATCCGACATTGTGAGGTTTAGAGTTAGTGTTCCTTAAAATAAGACCCGAGCACACATTCTGTACGGCAGATTTCCACAGCTTACATGTGAGATATATATATATATATATATATATGTATGTGTGTGTGTGTGTTAATACTAATTAATAAAAACAGATTTGTTTTAAATGTATGTATACACTTTTGAGCCTTTTTAAAGGAAATCATATCATCATTGCAAATTACACTATCAAGTTTGCCCATGTTTTATTACACTTTTAGACTTTCAGTAAATCAGGGCCTAAGTGTATTATAATGTGTTCATGAGCGAGGGAGAACACAACTATGAGGAGCTGTGAGGGACATTATTCAGAATTACCTCTTACAAACACTCCTGAAATGCTCTCACATAAACAACTGAAATGTTTTTTCTCTCACACACACTACTGAAACACTCTTATACACACTACTGAAATGCTCTTACATACACTACTGAAATGTTTTTCTCTCACACACACTACTGAAACACTCTTATACACACTACTGAAATGCTCTTACATACACTACTGAAATGTTTTTCTCTCACACACACTACTGAAACACTTATATACACACTACTGAAACACTCTTATACACACTACTGAAATGCTCTCGCATAAACTGAAATATTTTTCTCTCACACACACTAGTGAAACACTCTTATACACACTACTGAAATGCTCTTACATACACTACTGAAATGTTTTTCTCTCACACACACTACTGAAACACTTATATACACACTACTGAAACACTCTTATACACACTACTGAAATGCTCTCACATAAACTGAAATATTTTTCTCTCACACCCACTACTGAAGCACTCGTATACATACTACTGAAACACTCTTATACACACTACTGAAATTATCTCACATAAACAACTAAACATTTTTCTCTCACACACCCGACTGAAACACTCTCATTAACACTACTGAATTGCGCGAGAGAAAAATATTTCAGTTGTTTATGTGAGAGCATTTCAGTAGTGTATGTAAGAGGTAATTCTGGACAATGTCCCTAACGACCTCCTCATACACGACGCTACATCCATCCATGTATTTGTGGCAGTCTGCCATGAATACAGTAAACTTCGAAATGAATAAAGAGTGAGGTTCCACGTGGAGCTCAGCCATTTTAACCCTTCCAATAATATACAATGCAACAATCAATTTGTCTGGTGCATTTACACACTTTTCAGTCTGTGATGTAACTGTGTATGTTTGCATCTGTGTGTTGTGTGTGTGTGTGTGTGTGTGTGTGTGTGTGTGTGTGTGTGTGTGTGTGTGTGTGTGTGTGTGTGTGTGTGTGTGTGTGTGTGTGTGTGTGTGTGTGTGTAGTATTGGCAAAGGCTTTCAGGGCGTAATGAAGCGCTGGGGATTCAAAGGTCAGCCAGCCAGTCATGGACAAACCAAAACACATCGCAGACCAGGAGCTTCTGGACCTGGAGGCGTAAGGAACACACTTATACACGCACACACAGAATCATCGCAAAGCTACCGTATTTTCCGGACCATAGGGCGCACCGGGTTATAAGGCGCACTGCCGAGAATGGTGTA
This sequence comes from Nerophis ophidion, assembly GCF_033978795.1. NCBI lineage: Eukaryota > Metazoa > Chordata > Actinopteri > Syngnathiformes > Syngnathidae > Nerophis > Nerophis ophidion. The sequence goes on from NC_084631.1 coordinate 45,278,735, forward strand.
GTTTTGGTCTCTTTTCATATATAAGGCGCACCGGATTATAGGGCGCATTAATGTAATTAATGTAAACTCACTAAACCTGTCAGGTTCGAACACTGATGACATCTGTTAAACAGACAAGAAGCAAGAAATTAAACGGAGACAGAATTCAATTTAGCTCATTGCGGAGAAACGTCTGGGCTGTACTCTTTATATACAGACTTCCACCACGCTCTGACGAAATGTCACACGGCTCCTCTTATATTTGGACTTTCTCTGATTACATGGCAACAGCTGTTTCTAAAGGAAGGGGGGTCGTAAACAGCTGTCGCCTATGGTTACAAAACGGTTCAAAGAAAAGGTGCCTGGACGGGGTTTAGGTTCTGCTTCCTCTCAACTTTGTAGATCTCGGGTCAAGACAAAATCTTCCTGTGGATTACAATAGCTCAAAGAAACCAACGCTTTCATGTCGCTTCCCATCGTACACAGTGGAGTTTTACAAGCCTTTTGATTGGTAAGATCAAAGACAGCTTTTGTCTGCTCGCAAGGGACTCATTGAAACACACATCTTTGTGATAACTTAGATACAATTATTCTGACACTCACTACATTGGTATGTTTTGGCGCTTTCGTGGCGAGTTTACTGACGGATATAAGTAAGAACTTTACACTACTTTACAGCAGAGGATGAATGTCACATAACAAGAAGATAGAGAAAAAGAAGAAGCTTATCGACTACGGTGTCGGCATGGACTACAAAAGCGGACTCGTGCAATTTTTCAGGGTTTATGCAGATCCCTAATACAGATCAGCAGGTACCAGAAGGTAAGAAAAGTTTATTTATGCATAATATTGCGATACGAAACGCCAGATAATATGTCTTACCTTATACACACACCATAATAATACTCCTATGTTGAAGCACAGTACAATCCATCAAGGGGTGTGGCTTCATAGCTTACCAAAGTCCTACTAAAACACAGTGCGTAATGTTCTGTATTTTCAATTGAACACATACTATTTTGGTGTTTACTTGAGTCATATTGCAGTCTACACGTATCTCTTATGTGTGACTGCTATCTACTGGTCACACTTATCCCTTCACCCTGTACCAAATAAACTAGCTTCGAGGTCGGTAAGCACAACCAAAATAATTCCGTACATTAGATATACCGGGTTATAAGGCGCACTGTCGAGTTTTGAGAAAATGAAAGGATTTTAAGTGCGCCTTATAGTCGGAAAAATACGATATGTGAAAAAGGGTGGGATTCAAAAAGTTTATACTTTTTCCCATTTCCCTTTTGAGATATGTTTAATTTAATTACATTTTTCTTAATTTCTTTTTTTTTTCTTTTTTTTGTGAAATAATAATATTGCAATATTACAAGACTGTTCTTTGGAGATATGTATATTATGTGTGATATGAAAGCGATATACTCAATAAACAACAACAATAAAGTGTTCCGTGTGTAATATTCAATATTTTTAATGAAACATATACAATTTTGGTGTTGTTTATTTGAGTCATATTGCCACCATAGTGCAGCCTACACTTATTTCTTATGTTTGACTGCCATCTACTGGTCGGACTTATCATTATACCATGTACCCAATGAAATAGCTTCGAGGTCGGTCAGCTCAACCAAACGTATTCCTTACATTAGGCCAGGGGTCACCAACCTTTTTGAAAGCAAGAGCTACTTCTTGGGTACTGATTAATGCCAAGGGCTACCAGTTTGATACACACTTAAATAAATTGACAGAAATAGCCAATATACTCAATTTACCTTTAACTCAATCTTATTATTAATTAATAATGATATTTATCTTTGTGGAAACACTGATCATCTTAATTATTTCTCACAATGAATATATATTTTTGATGACATGTTTTAAATAGGTTCAAATCCAATCTGGATCAAGCTATATTTCTAACAAAGACAAATCATTATTTCTTCTAGATTTTCCAGAACAAAATTTTAAAATAAAATTCAAAAGATTTTGAAATAAGATTTCCATTTGATTCTACAGATTTTCTAGATTTGCCAGAATAATTTTTGGGGAATTTAATCATAATAGTTTTAATAAAATATTTCACAAATATTCTTTGTCGAAAAAACAGAAGCTAAAATGAAGAATTAAATAAAATAAAAAATATTATTCTTTACAATTAAAAAAATAATTTACTTGAACATTGATTTAAATTGTCAGGAAAGAAGAGGAAGGAATTTAAAAGGTAAAAAGGTATATGTGTTTAAAAATCCTAAAATCATTTTTAAAGTTGTATTTTTTCTCTAAAATTGTCTTTCTGAAAGTTATAAGAAGCAAAGTAAAAAATAAAAGGATTTATTTAAACAAGTGAAGACCAAGTCTTTAAAATATTTTCTTGGATTTTCAAATTGTATTTGAGTTTTGTCCGTCTTAGAATTAAAAATGTCAAGCAAAGCGAGACCAGCTTGCTAGTAAATAAATACAATTTAAAAAATAGAGGCAGCTCACTGGTAAGTGCTGCTATTTGAGCTATTTTTAGAACAGGCCAGCGGGCGACTCATCTGGTCCTTACGGGCGACCTGGTGCCCGCGGGCACCGTGTTGGTGACCCCTGAATTAGGCGCACTGTCGAGTTTTGAGGGGGGGGGGAGGATTTTAAATGCGCCTTATAGTCCGGGAAATATGGTGCTCTAAACTGATAGACTGCTACGATTTGTTGATACATGCATTGTGTGCCACCCGTGTCCAGGATCCAGGCAAAGTTTTCAAAGGGAAAAAGATGCCTGGCAGAATGGGGAACACCTTCATCACAGCGTACGGACTGAAGGTACACGCACACACATAAAGTACAGTGGGGCAAAAAAGTATTTAGTCAGCCAGCGATTGTGCAAGTTCTCCCACTTCAAATGATGACAGAGGTCTGTCATTTTCATCATAGGTACACTTCAACTGTGACAGACGGAATGTGAAATAAAAATCCAGGAATTCACATTGTAGGAATTTTAAAGAATTTATTTGTATATTATGGCGGAAAATAAGTATTTGGTCAATAACAAAAATTCAACTCAATACTTTGTAATATAACCTTTTTTGGCAATAACAGCGGTCAAAGGATTACTATAGGTCTTTACCAGGTTTGCACACACAGTAGCTGGTATTTTGGACCATTCCTCTATGCAGATCTTCTCGAGAGCAGTGATGTTTTGGGGCTGTCGCCGAGCAACACGGACTTTCAACTCCCTCCACAGATTTTCTGTGGGGTTGAGGTCTGGAGACTTGTTAGGCCACTCCAGGACTTTCAAATGCTTCTTACGGAGCCTCTCCTTCGTTGCCCGGGCAATGTGTTTGGGATCATTGTCATGCTGGAAGACCCAGCCACGTTTCATCTTCAAAGAGCTCACTGATGGAAGGAGGTTTTGGCTCAAAATCTCATGATACGTGGCCCCATTCATTCTTTCCTTAACACGGATCAATCGTCCTGTCCCCTTAGCAGAAAAACAGCCCCAAAGCGTGATGTTTCCACCCCCATGCTTCACAGTAGGTATGGTGTTCTTGGGATGCAACTCAGTATTCTTCTTCCTCCAAACACCACTAGTTGAGTCTATACCAAAAAGTTCTATTTTGGTTTCATCTGACCACATGACATTTGTATCATCCATGTGCTCTCTGGCAAACTTCAGAAGGGCCTGGACATGTACTGGCTTAAGCAGGGGGACACGTCTGGAACTGCAGGATTTGATTCCCTGTCGGCGTAGTGTGTTACTGATGGTAACCTTTGTTACTTTGGTCCCAGCTCTCTGCAGGTCATTCACCAGGTCCCCCCGTGTGTTTCTTGGATTTTTGCTCACCGTTTTCATGATCATTTTGACCCTACGGGATGAGATTTTACGTGGAGCCCCAGATTGAGGGAGATTATCAGTGGTCTTGTATGTCTTCCATTTTCTGATAATTGCTCCCACAGTTGATTTTGTCACACCAAGCTGCTTGCCTATTGTAGATTCACTCTTCCCAGTCTGGTGCAGGTCTACAATTATTTTCCTGGTGTCCTTCGACAGCTCTTTGGTCTTGGCCATAGTGGGGTTTGGAGTCTGACTGTTTGAGGCTGCGGACAGGTGTCTTTTATACGGATAACGAGTTCAAACAAGTGCCATTAATACAGGTAACGAGTGGAGGACAGAAGAGCTTCTTAAAGAAAAAGTTACAGGTCTGTGAGAGCCAGAGATCTTCCTCGTTTGAAGTGACCACAAATACTTATTTTCCACCATAATTTACAAATATATTCTTTAAAATTCCTACAATGTGAATTCCTGGATATATATATATCATGATGTTTCCACCCCCATGCTTCACAGTAGGTATGGTGTTCTTGGGATGCAACTCAGTATTCTTCTTCCTCCAAACACGACGAGTTGAGTTTATACCAAAATGGATACATGGATGATACAGCAGAGGATTGGGAGAATGTCATGTATTCAGATGAAACCAAAATAGAACTTTTTGCTATAAACTCAACTCGAGTTGCATCCCAAGAACACCAAACCTACTGTGAAGCATGGGGGTGGAAACATCATGCTTTGGGGCTGTGTTTCTGCTAAGGGGACAGGACGATTGATCCGTGTTAAGGAAAGAATGGAGGGGGCCATGTATCCTGAGATTTGGAGCCAAAACCTCCTTCCATCAGTGAGAGCTTTGAATGGTGGACCAAATACTTATTTTCCACCATCATTTACAAATAAATTCTTTAAAATTCCTGGATTTTTTTCCACATTCTGTCTCTCCCAGTTGAAGTGTACCTATGATGAAAATGACAGACCTCTGTCATCATTTGAAGTGGGAGAACTTGCACAATCGCTGGCTGACTAAATACTTTTTTGCCCCACTGTAGATACAAAAACCAAACCTTGTGTATCCTTGATGGTCATTTAAGTATCGTGATTCTCCCATCTCCGCCTCCTTCCAGGTGTGGCGCGTCAATACCAAGCACAACGTGCTCTATGTTAATGGCTCCGTCCCCGGCCACAGGAACTGCTTACTGAAGGTAAAAACCTCACACACACACACACACACACACACACACTTGTACTTCATACCTTCCTGGGACCTGAGAAAAACGGTTCAAATCTGGTTAAAGTGAAGTTTGAAGGCAGAGGTCAACACCTGCATGTCGGCATGGTAACACAAAGGCTCACCTGCAAGCCCGTGTGCTGCATCAGCAGAGTATGTTTATAAGTGTAGACACACATTAATGATCCCTAATATCCACACCATCCATCTCCTTCCTGGCCATGCTGTGCCTTCCCGGGCGTGTGTGTGCCACCGCCTATGATTTGTTTTGCAGGCAAGCAATAATGAATACAAATGTGTGTCGCTTTTCACCTCTAAAGCAAGCACACACACACACCTGGACTCACTTCGCATTATATTATCACAAAGGGTGTGCTCTTAGGTTAATAACATTTGCTATTGATTCTTTTATTATCCCGCCAGGCCCTCATGTCTCATGCATGTTGTCTTCAAATTAAAATGTCACCTGCTACTAATATCGCATACGAACATGCAGTGTTTCTACATTTCAGTGTATTGGCATTAGCTTTAACACACTGAAATGTCAATGTTCAATTTAAAAGTGCACACCGGACCAGTGCTGAATAGGTTGGATTAGGGTTGTACGTAGGGGTGTAACCGTACACAAAAACTTCGGTTCGGTACGTACCTCAGTTCAGAGGTCACGCTTCGGTTCATTTTCGGTACAGTAAGGAAACAACTAAATATACATTTTTTGGTTATGTATTTTAAAAGTTTGCTAAATCCATCCATCCATCCATTTTCTACCGCGTATTCCCTTTTGGGGTCGCAGGGGGCGCTGGCGCCTATCTCAGCTACAATCCGGCGGAAGGCGGGGTACACCCTGGACAAGTCGCCAACTCATCGCAGGACCAACACAGATAGACAGACAACATTCACACACTAGGGAGCATTTAGTGTTGCCAATCAACCTATCCCCAGGTGCATGTCTTTGGAGGTGGGAGGGGCCTATCCCCAGGTGCATGTCTTTGGAGGTGGGAGGGGCCTATCCCCAGGTGCATGTCTTTGGAGGTGGGAGGGGCCTATCCCCAGGTGCATGTCTTTGGAAGTGGGAGGGGCCTATCCCCAGGTGCATGTCTTTGGAGGTGGGAGGGGCCTATCCCCAGGTGCATGTCTTTGGAGGTGGGAGGGGCCTATCCCCAGGTGCATGTCTTTGGAGGTGGGAGGGGCCTATCCCCAGGTGCATGTCTTTGGAGGTGGGAGGGGCCTATCCCCAGGTGCATGTCTTTGGAGGTGGGAGGGGCCTATCCCCAGGTGCATGTCTTTGGAGGTGGGAGGGGCCTATCCCCAGGTGCATGCCTTTGGAGGTGGGAGGGGCCTATCCCCAGGTGCATGTCTTTGGAGGTGGGAGGGGCCTATCCCCAGGTGCATGTCTTTGGAGGTGGGAGGAAGCCGGAGTACCCGGAGGGAACCCACACATTCACGGGGAGAACATGCAAACTCCACACAGAAAGATCCCGAGCCTGGATTTGAACCCAGGACTGCAGGAACTTCGTATTGTGAGGCAGACGCACTAACCCCTCTTCCACCGTGAAGTTTGCTAAATCTTCCACCAAAAATATTTTTCTTAGTGGAATATTTGATGTGAAGTAATGAGAACCTTGGCTAGGTCAATAATTCATAATAACATTGATTTGGATTCAATATTATGTTTTGAGCAATGACAGTTTGAAAGAAAAAAAACCAGCTTTGTTTTATTAGTCAACATTGCAACTTTTTCTAAATTACATTTAACCTTTAAGCTTTTTTATTTCACTTTTGTTTATGTTTTTGTTTATTTTAATAGTATTTTTAGAATGTGCCGTGGGCCTTAAAAACATTAGCTGTGGGCCCCAAATGGCTTCCGGGGCACACTTTTGACACCCCCGCTATAGATAATAAAAAATAAAATCTGATAAATCAATGGATAAAAAGCAGAGCTTGGCGACACATGCACATTTATCATAACTCTGTCTGTCTCTGCCCCTCCCTCACCAATGTTGGCGCACACACAGTTTTTTGTTTTCTTTTTAACCCCTTCTTAACCCTGAACGTACATTGAAAATACACGCAACCCTAACTTGAAAAGCCAGACATTTGAGGCATTTAAGAAACTCCACCCGGACAGCCCCACAAAAGAGGACATATCCGGGGAAAAGAGGAGGTGTGGTCAGTCTATCCTAGCCCGGTCGCTGCTGGCATGCCATGTGTTGTTATTTTTTTTTTGATTGATTGAAACTTTTATTAGTAGATTGCACAGTACAGTACAATTGACCACTAAATGGTAACACCCCAATAAGTTTTTCAACTTGTTTAAGTCGGGGTCCACGTTAATCAATTCATGGTGCCTCAGTGTGCATTGTTTACACAACATGTGGTGCGCTACTTAATATGTCCGTGTGGAAACTCATTCGGTACACCTCCGAACCGAAACCCCCATACCGAAACGGTTCATTACAAATACACGTACTGTTACACCCCTAGTTGTACGGTATACCGGTACTGGTATAGTATTGCGGTACTAATGAAACAAAACCGCTACTATATTCTAGTGTTTTTCAACCTTTTTTGAGCCGAGGCAAATTTTTTGTGTTGAAAAAAATCCAGAGGCACACCACCAGCAGAAATCATTCAAAAACAAAACTCAGTTGACAGTAAAAAGTTGTGGCAATTGTTGGATATGACTTTAAAGCATAAGCTAGCATGCATGACTGTAGCTCTTGTCTCAAAGTAGGTGTACTGTCACCACCTGTCACATCACACCCTGATTTATTTGGACTTTTTTGCTGTTTTCCTGTGTTTACTTCTTGTTTTGTGTTCTTATTTTGGTGGCTTTTTCTCTTTATTCGGTATTTTCCCGTAGCAGTTTCATGTCTTCCTTTGAGCGATATTTCCTGCATCTACTTTGTTTTAGCAATCAAGATTATTTCAGTTATTTTTATCCTTCTTTGCTGGACATTGTTGATTGTCATGTCATGTTGGGATGTACATTGTGGACGTCGTCTTTGCTCCACAGTAAGTCTTTGCTGTCGTCCAGCATTCTGTTTTTGTTGACTTTGCAGCCAGTTCAGTTTTAGTTTTGTTCTGCATTGCCTTCCCTAAGCTTCAATGCCTTTTCTTAGGGGCATTAGACACTTTTTTTTTACCTGCACACTGCCTCCTGCTGTTTCCCACATCTATAAAGCAATTATCTACCAGCTGCCCATACTGATATGGAAGAGTATCACACGGTTACTCTACAGACACTCAACAACAACACATAATTTGCAGACTATAATTACTGTTTTTCAAAAATTATTTTTAACCCAAATAGGTTAAATTAGATAATCTTTCACGGCACACCAGACAGTATTTCACGGAACACTAGTGTGCCGCGGCACAGTGGTTGAAAAACACTGGGATAGGGTACGATTGTATAGAACAAGCCGGGAAATTATTTTGACTCAGGGGGCCAAATTTAGACACAAAAATGTGTCTGGGGGCCGGTTTATCTATTTTTAGGAAAACTAATACAAAATCTCACAATAAAGTCTGATTGAATGCTAAAAATGTTATCACAGTTTGCCTTAAAAAAGGAATGGAATTTTGTTTCTACGAACGATAAAACCTTGAATATTGAGAACATATGAACATCACACCCCCTCTCAATCGACATATTTTACAATCAAGCCAAATGCAACAAAAATGCAACAAAAACAGCAAAATATGACTGGAAGGGTAAAAAAACAACATCTACAATCTGATATATTTGATATATAACTAAGCTTTAGAACTTGGTCGTAAAAATCTCCTTCCACGTCTGTCCCGGACACCCACATTTCAGGCTGGCCCTTCTGGAAAAACTGTGTGGAAACGCTGCTTAGTGCCTCGTCTGACCGACTGTGACATAGAGTACCATAGTAACTACTAGGGTTGTACAGTATACGGGTATTAGTATAGTACTGCTATACTAATGAATCATATTCGGTAGAGGTGTGGGAAAAAATTGATTCGAATTTGAATCGCGATTCTCACGTTGTGCGATTCAGAATAGATTCTCATTTTTAAAAAATCGTTTTATTTTATTTATTTATTTATTTTTTATCAATCCAACAATACACAGCAATACCAAAACAATGCAATCCAATTCCAAAAGCAAAGCTGAGCCAGCAACACTCAGAACTGCAATAAACAGAACAATTGAGAGGAGACACAAACACCACACAGAACAAACCAAAAGTAGTGAATATTATCAACAACAGTATCAATATTAGTTATGATGTCAGCATAGCAGTGATTAAAAATCCCTCATTGACATTATCAATCAATCAATCAATCAATCAATGTTTATTTATATAGCCCCAAATCACAAATGTCTCAAAGGACTGCACAAATCATTACGACTACAACATCCTCGGAAGAACCCACAAAAGGGCAAGGAAAACTCACACCCAGTGGGCAGGGAGAATTCACATCCAGTGGGACGCCAGTGACAATGCTGACTATGAGAAACCTTGGAGAGGACCTCAGATGTGGGCAACCCCCCCCCCCCCCCCCCCCCCCCCCTCTAGGGGACCGAAAGCAATGGATGTGGAGCGGGTCTAACATGATACTGTGAAAGTTCAATCCATAGTGGCTCCAAGACACCAGTGAGAGTCCCGTCCACAGGAAACCATCTCAAGCGGATCAGCAGCGTAGAGATGTCCCCAACCGATACAGGCGAGCGGTCCATCCTGGGTCCCGACGAGCGGTCCATCCTGGGTCTCGACTCTGGACAGTCAGTACTTCATCCATGGTCATCGGACCGGACCCCCTCCACAAGGGAGGGGGGGACATAGGAGAAAGAAAAGAAGCGGCAGATCAACTGGTCTAAAAAGGAGGTCTATTTAAAGGCTAGAGTATACAGATGAGTTTTAAGATGAGACTTAAATGCTTCTACTGAGGTAGCATCTCCAACTGTTATCATTAGACATTTATAAAAATAATAAAAAAGAACAATAGTGTCACAGTGGCTTACACTTGCATGGCATCTCATAAGCTGGACAACACACTGTGTCCAATGTTTTCACAAAGATGAAATAAGTCGTATTTTTTTTTTGTTTGATAGTTAAAACAAATATACATTATTGCAATCAGTTGATAAAACATTGTCCTTTACAATTATAAAAGCTTTTTACAAAAATCTACTACTCTGCTAGCATGTGAGCAGACTGGGGTAGATCCTGCTGAAATCTATGTATTGAATCAATACACAATCATTTTCAATCGGGAAAAATTCGTTTTTGAATTGAGAATCATGTTGAATTGAAAAGAAAAATCGATTTTGAATCGAATCGCGACCCCAAGAATCGATATTGAATCGAATCGTGGGACACCCAAAGATTCGCAGCCCTAATATTCCGTACCATACCACCTCTGAAAAGTACCAGTCCGCCACACTAACATTTTTTGTTAAAATAAAGCCAATAATGCAACTTTTTCTTGTCCCCTTTATTTAAAGAAGTATCAAAATAACATTGGTATCAGGACAACACGAGTCACTAAAATATCATGCAAAAGCATCGATTCCAACCATTAAAATATGTTGTATAGTTCAAGACTTCTGCTCATTTGAAAACATCATAATGGCAGCTACACTTTCCATCTTAAAGATCTAAAAAAGATATTTGGGAATGTCTGGCGGGCCAGATTGAAAAGCTTAACGGGCCGCATGTGGCTTTACTGCCCAGGTCTGGTATAAAACAATACACAGTCATCATGAATTCAAAAGTCAATAGTGGCATCAAACGTGTGTTGGCAAAAAAATGTAGCCTTGATAGTTTGAAAGTGCTTTTAGTAAGCCCCGCTGGGAACATGTCCTTTTTTATGTGCAGCTTTAATGCTAATGAGCTGTCCACTCTTGTCTCCAAGGATTGCTAGTGTGCACTTTATCTGCTTGATACTGTAATGCTGCACTGACAGATACCATGAAGCACGTACAGCAAAGTTACATTAAAGAGCGGGACAGGAGTTTGATTGATTGATTGATTGAAACTTTTATTAGTAGATTGCACAGTACAGTACATATTCTGTACAATTGACCACTAAATGGTAACACCCCAATAAGTTTTTCAACTTCTTTAAGTCGGGGTCCACAAACATTAGCACAACCAGCTTAGCTTTGTTAGCTACCGTGCTAACATTACAGTCTTATTTCAACAGCAACGTCAACAAGCAACATGATCAGACTGCAGACTGCCAGCGCTCCATGCTGTGTTTTTAAGATGTGTAGCGAAGCTGTCCTCCATATATGTACACGGGACATGTGGGGAGTCCAAGTCATTACAGTACTACCTTAATATACAATCAATTGTCTTTTGTACAGGGTTCATGTATAGAAAAGTTTGTATATTGAAGCTAATTTCCCCATGAACAATGTAAACATGATTGTATGAGTTCTAGCTAATATCTCTATTTTTAGGCCATGTCACGATACACAATATATATCTCCATATTTTAGTCTTGAATGAAGACTTGATGCATATAATGACAGCAGTATGATGATTCTATGTGTCTACATTCAAACATTCTTCTTCATACTGCATTCATATATGCTACTTTTAAACTTTCATGCAGAGAGAGAAATCACAACTAAAAGTGTATTTATGAAACAGTTATTGGCACAGTGGCACAAACATTCATGTCATTTCCAAAACAGAAAGTGCAAGATTGTCAGAGACATTTTAAAACAAGCTATTAGTGCACTTTTGTGCATGATGTCACTAAGATGACATATCAAAACAACACTAAATTAAAGTGTGCTTTTTGTACAGAACGCCACTAGAATAGTTTAAAACAAATAAAGTGCACTTTTGTGCATGATGTCACTAAGATGACATATCAAAACAACACTAAATTAAAGTGCACTTTATGTACAGAACGCCACTACAATAGTTTTAAACAAATAAAGTGCACTTTTGTGCATGATGTCACTAAGATGACATATCAAAACAACACTAAATTAAAGTGCACTTTTTGTACAGAACGCCACTACAATAGTTTAAAACAAATAAAGTGCACTTTTGTGCATGATGTCACTAAGATGACACATCAAAACAACACTAAATTAAAGTGTGCTTTTTGTACAGAACGCCACTAGAATAGTTTAAAACAAATAAAGTGCACTTTTGTGCATGATGTCACTAAGATGACATATCAAAACAACACTAAATTAAAGTGCACTTTTTGTCCAGAACGCCACTACAATAGTTTAAAACAAATAAAGTGCACTTTTGTGCATGATGTCACTAAGATGACATATCAAAACAACACTAAATTAAAGTGCACTTTATGTACAGAACGCCACTACAATAGTTTTAAACAAATAAAGTGCACTTTTGTGCATGATGTCACTAAGATGACATATCAAAACAACACTAAATTAAAGTGCACTTTATGTACAGAACGCCACTACAATAGTTTTAAACAAATAAAGTGCACTTTTGTGCATGATGTCACTAAGATGACATATCAAAACAACACTAAATTAAAGTGCACTTTATGTACAGAACGCCACTACAATAGTTTTAAACAAATAAAGTGCACTTTTGTGCATGATGTCACTAAGATGACATATCAAAACAACACTAAATTAAAGTGCACTTTTTGTACAGAACGCCACTACAATAGTTTAAAACAAATAAAGTGCACTTTTGTGCATGATGTCACTAAGATGACACATCAAAACAACACTAAATTAAAGTGTGCTTTTTGTACAGAACGCCACTAGAATAGTTTAAAACAAATAAAGTGCACTTTTGTGCATGATGTCACTAAGATGACATATCAAAACAACACTAAATTAAAGTGCACTTTTTGTCCAGAACGCCACTACAATAGTTTAAAACAAATAAAGTGCACTTTTGTGCATGATGTCACTAAGATGACATATCAAAACAACACTAAATTAAAGTGCACTTTATGTACAGAACGCCACTACAATAGTTTTAAACAAATAAAGTGCACTTTTGTGCATGATGTCACTAAGATGACATATCAAAACAACACTCAATTAAAGTGTACTTTTTATACAGAACAGCACTACAATATTTTTAAACAAATAAAGTGCACTTTTGTGCATGATGTCACTAAGATGACATATCAAAACAACACTAAATTAAAGTGCACTTTATGTACAGAACGCCACTACAATAGTTTTAAACAAATAAAGTGCACTTTTGTGCATGATGTCACTAAGATGACACATCAAAACAACACTAAATTAAAGTGTGCTTTTTGTACAGAACGTCCCTACAATAGTTTTAAACAAATAAAGTGCACTTTTGTGCATGATGTCACTAAGATGACATATCAAAACAACACTAAATTAAAGTGCACTTTTTGTACAGAACGCCACTACAATAGTTTAAAACAAATAAAGTGCACTTTTGTGCATGATGTCATTAAGATGACATATCAAAACAACACTAAATTAAAGTGCACTTTATGTACAGAACGCCACTACAATAGTTTTAAACAAATAAAGTGCACTTTTGTGTATGATGTCACTAAGATGACATATCAAAACAACACTAAATTAAAGTGCACTTTTTGTACAGAACGCCACTACAATAGTTTGAAACAAATAAAGTGCACTTTTGTGTATGATGTCACTAAGATGACATATCAAAACAACACTAAATTAAAGTGCACTTTTTGTACAGAACGCCACTACAATAGTTTTAAACAAATAAAGTGCACTTTTGTGCATGATGTCACTAAGATGACATATCAAAACAACACTAAATTAAAGTGCACTTTCTGTACAGAACGCCACTACAATAGTTTAAAACTAATAAAGTGCACTTTTGTGCATGATGTCACCAAGATGACATATCAAAACAACACTAAATTAAAGTGCACTTTTTGTACAGAACGCCACTACAATAGTTTTAAACAAATAAAGTGCACTTTTGTGCATGATGTCACTAAGATGACATATCAAAACAACACTAAATTAAAGTGCACTTTTTGTACAGAACGTCCCTACAATAGTTTTAAACAAATAAAGTGCACTTTTGTGCATGATGTCACTAAGATGACATATCAAACCACTAAATTAAAGTGCACTTTATGTACAGAACGCCACTACAATAGTTTAAAACAAATAAAGTGCACTTTTGTGCATGATGTCACACAAGATATTTCAATAAGTGTCAAATAAAAATGAGCTGCATAATAGGAAATCAAATAGTGTATGTCCTTCACTATGTGGTAGGTTCCTGCGGACGTTATCTCCTTCTGTTGTTGACTATTTTTTTCATACGGTGTTGATTTGGAAATGGTTGCTTGGGCATTTTGTTGGTGTGGCACCGAACGGGGATTTTGTCATGCAGAGTTTCAAGCAGGTGACTTTTCAAATGCTGCTACAAATTAGCAGTGGTGCTACTTTTTGTAGCAACGCTTTTGCCGCATATTTGTTCAACATCTTCCCGCTTGAAGCCAAACCACTGCCAGATGATGGATCCCCTGCTGTTTTTCTCGTAGATGAATCCTTCCTTCATTTGTTACCAGATTCACACCTTCTTTCTCTCGTATTACCACTCGCACCGCACCGTTAACATCCCAGCTAACGTTACCATGTCGCTACCTCTCTGCTCCGCAGGAGTGTGTGACGTTGTACACGTGACGTATGTAAGAAAGTGAGCTTATTTTAAGTGTGTATCGGTTGGGGACATCTCTACGCTGCTGATCCGCCTCCGCTTGGGATGGTTTCCTGTGGACAGGACTCTCGCTGCTGTCTTGGATCCGCTTTGAACTGAACTCTCGTGGCTGTGTTGGAGCCACTATGGATTGAACTTTCACAGTATCATGTTAGACACGCTCGACATCCATTGCTTTCGGTCCCCTAGAGGGGGGGGTTGCCCACATCTGAGGTCCTCTCCAAGGTTTCTCATAGTCAGCATTGTCACTGGCGTCCCACTGGGTGTGAGTTTTCCTTGCCCTTATGTGGGTTCTTCCGAGGATGTCGTAGTCGTAGTGGTTTGTGCAGTCCTTTGAGACATTTGTGATTTGGGGCTATATAAATAAACATTGATTGATTGATTGATTGATAGATAAGTGTCTGTGAGAAGAAGAGACAAGAAAGAGTGAGAAGAGTCTGTAGTGTAATGCCCGCAGCTAAAAGCAACTGCATGAGAACATATACTCCGATATCACCATGTAGTCATTTTCTATATCGCAGAGACAAACCCGCAATATATTGAGTATATCAATAAATCGCCCAGCCCTAGTTCTAACCCTGAGAAAATTTTAGTAAATGTTCTTCCACAATATAATTTTTTTTTTCGAAATGTAAAAGACTTCTTTGTGGTCTACATAACATGTAATGTTAGTTTTTTGGTCCAAATTGTGCATAGGTGATATTTTACAGACCATCTAACAGTCGCTATAGCATGCGCCGTTTTGTGGGCGGTGTTATTTACGTGGCTCACCTTCACCAGCGTCTTCTCCCCGTCATCTTTCTTGTAGCGGTGTAGCGTGCAAGGACGGGAGTGGAAGAAGTGTGAAAAGATGGAGCTAACTGTTTTAATGACATTCAGACTTTACTTCAATCAATAACGGAGCAGCAATATCCTCATCCGTGGCTCACTGGTGCAACAACGTGAATAACCGTCCGACCAGAACTCTCTAATACAGGGGTAGGGAACCTATGGCTCGCGAGCCAGATGTGGCTCTTTTGATGACCGCATCTGGCTCTCGGATAAATCCGAGCTGACATTGCTTAACATGATAAGTAATGAATAATTCCACTTGTAATAAGTGTTAAAAATAATGTTCAAAACATAAAACATTCTCATGCATTTTTAGTCCATCTATCCGTTTACTACCGCACCTGTTTAAGAAGTCGCGTTAATGGTAAGAAGTTATTTATTTATTATTGGTTAGTGTGGGGCTTGTCCTCCTGGGGGTTCTTCAGACCACCAAGCACCGACATGAGAGCCTGTTTGAGGGTTACACTATTGTTTTATTTTTCAATAAGACTCTCAGTTGCTTTCCAGAAATTGTCTTATTCTCTTTCGTTCTCGCTCACGCTCTGGCTCCAGCCCCAACCCCGTCTCTCCTCCTGGCTGCTGCTTATAACAGAGCGACAGGTGATTAGATACCAAAGCTCAGGTGGGCCATCTACGCAGATCTCGCTGATTTCGAGGCCGGTCCTGGCACACCCCAGTTTGCTGCAGGCCCGCGGGCCACGCCCCCTCCACAGTTAGCTTCAGAATAACAATGTTATTACAAAGAATAAGAGACCTGTTATACTCTAGAAATGTTGGTCTTACTTAAGAATGCACGTGTTTAGTTGTGTTCAGTGTTAAAAATATATATTTTATGGCTCTTAAGGAAATACATTTTAAAATATTTGGCTTTTTGGCTCTCTCAGCTCTAATAACTAAAGTTCCTTGTGTGAATAATGTAAACTCACTACACCAGTATGTTTTAGTGCTCTCATGGTGAGTTTACTGACTGATATAAGTAAGAACTTTACACTATTTTACATTAGAAATGGCAACAGCGGAGGATGAATATCACATATCAAGAAGATAGAGAACAAGAAGAAGCTTATCAACTACAAAGGTAGACACGCGCACACTTTCAGGACTTATGCAGATCCCAAATACAGATCAGCAGGTACCAGAAGGTAAGAAAAGTTGCTTTTGCACAATATTGCAAAACAAAACACCAGATAATGTCTTACCTTATACACACACCATAATAATACTCCTATGTTGAAGCACAGTAAAATCCATCAAGCGGTGTGGCTTCATAGCTTGCCAAAGTCCTACTAAAACTCAGTGTGTAACGTTCTATATTTTCAATGGAACACATACAATTTTGGTGTTGTTTACTTGAGTCGGCTTCACGGTGGCAGAGGGGTTAGTGCGTCTGCCTCACAATACGAAGGTCCTGCAGTCCTGGGTTCAAATCCAGGCTCGGGATCTTTCTGTGTGGAGTTTGCATGTTCTCCCCGTGAATGCGTGGGTTCCCTCCGGGTACTCCGGCTTCCTCCCACTTCCAAAGACATGCACCTGGGGATAGGTTGATTGGCAACACTAAATTGGCTCTAGTGTGTGAATGTGAGTGTGAATGTTGTCTGTCTATCTGTGTTGGCCCTGCGATGAGGTGGCGACTCGTCCAGGGTGTACCCCGCCTTCCGCCCGATTGTAGCTGAGATAGGCGCCAGCGCCCCCCGTGACCCCGAAAGGGACTAAGCGGTAGAAAATGGATGGATGGATACTTGAGTCATATTGCAGTCTACACGTATCTCTTATGTGTGACTGCCATCTACTGGTCACACTTGTCATTTCACCATGTACCAAATAAAATAGCTTCGAGGTCGGTAAGCACAACCAAAATAATTCCGTGCATTAGGCGCACCGGGTTGTAAGGAGCACTGTGGAGTTTGAGGAAATGCAAGGATTTTAAATGCGCCTTATAGTCCGAAAAATATGATGTTTAAAAGAGGGTGGGGTTAAAAAATTTGAGATACGTTTAACTTTTTTTTTTTTTTTCTTAATTCAATATTCTTTAATTTTTTTGTGAAATAATAATATTGCCATAGAGAACAAGACTGTTCTCTGGAGATATGTACAGTATGTATACTTTGTGTGATACACAACTGACCTACACACAATAATGTCTTCCAGGTGAGGGACACCTCTCGACCCACCGTCAAGTCCGCCGTCCACAGCCCCCCCTTCCCCACTTTCTTCACCGAGGAAGAAGTGGACCTTGATGAAGACCTCTACGACGACGACATGTTTGTTCACACAGAACCATCCTTATCTCTCACCTGAACACACACTTCAACTTCATCATGTTGTTGGCAACCCGATATAAAGCAACACTCATTTAAACCTCACGTGTGTGTGTGTGTGTGTGTGTGTGTGTGTGTGTGTGTGTGTGTGTGTGTGTGTGTGTGTGCGTGCGTGTGTGTGTGCGTGCGTGTGTGCGTGCGTGCGTGCGTGCGTGCGTGCGTGCGTGCGTGAGAAAGATGGGGAACTACCGCCGCAGCAAACAGTTTTGAGTCTCGTTCCCCTGTAACCATGGCAACTGGAGGTGATGTAACTTGTAGGATCCCCGCACAGAGAGAGATAATATGGAGGCAGGTGGATTACTGGAGGGTAACGGCAGGTGACAGCCATGGAAGCAAACACAACAGTGAGCAGATGAGAGGAGGGTGTGGAGAGGAAGGGTGGAAGCTGACAAAGGTTTGACATTTGCAGCATAAGAGGATAAAGCAGGACATGAATGTTGCAGCAGGAGGCGTGGCCTAAGTCTGTTTATGTTCAGCAGTACATTATTGAAACGAGGAAACATCCTGCTGGGACCTCAAATCCTTCCTCTCCTGTGCTGGGGACCTGGAACTCCAAATTCTATCCCCCCAGGGTTCCTTTTTTCTGTTTTCTTGTAATCAGACCATCCATCCATCCATTTTTTCTACCGCTTATTCCCTTTTGGGGTCGCGGGGGGCGCTGGCGCCTATCTCAGCTACAATCGGGCGGAAGGCGGGGTACACCCTGGACAAGTCGCCACCTCATCGCAGGGCCAACACAGATAGACAACATTCACACACTAGGGACCATTTAGTGTTGATATTTTCAGTATATTAGATGGAATTTTGTGTTAAAATGTCAAAATATTCTTGTAATCAAACCGCATTTTCATTATATTAGATGGAAGTTCTGCGATGAGGTGGCGACTTGTCCAGGGTGTACCCCGCCTTCCGCCCGATTGTAGCTGAGATAGGCTCCAGTGACCCTAAAAGGGACAAGCAGGAGAAAATTGATGGATGGATCGATGGAAGTTTTAGGTAAAATTAGGGAAAAAATGTAATATTCTTACTTTTATATGATTTTCAAACTTTCTTGTAATCAGACCATATTTTTGGTATAATTGATGGAATTTTTAGGTAAAATGTCTAAATTTTTTTGTAATCAGACCATATTTTCGGTATATTAGTAGGACTTTTTCGGTAAAATGTCTACATTTTCTTGTAAACGGACCATATTTTAAGTATATCAGATGGAAATTTTAGGTAATTTTTTTGTAATCTGACCATATTTTCGGTAGATTAGATGGAATGTTTAGGTAACAACATTTTTTTTAATGTATTTTCTAATTTTCTTATTATCAAACCATATTTTCAGTATATTAGATGGAATTTTTAAGTAAAATTAGGTAAAAATTCAAAATGTTCATGTAATCAGACCATATTTTAATGTATATTAGATGGAATGTTTAGGTAAAATTAGGTAAAAAAAAATCAATTTTTATTAATGATCTTTTTTGTAATCAGACCATATTAGGTATATCAGATGGAATTTTTTAGATAAAATGAAGAAAACATTTTAAATTTTCTTGTAATCAGACGATATTTTCGGTATATTAGATGGAATCTTTAGGTACAATTAGGTAAAAATTTTATTTTTATTTTTTAAAATTTTCATGTAATCAGACCGTATTTTCAGTATATTTTATGGATGGAATTTTTAAGTAAAAGTAGGTAAAATTTATTTTTATGTATTTTTCAAAATTAGGTTAAAATTCTAAATTTTCTTGTTATCAGACCATATTTTTGGTGTATTAGATGGAGTTTCTAGATAAAATTAGGTAAAAATTTAATTTTTTTATTTTTTTTCCCCTATTTTTCTTGTAATTAGACCATATTTTTTGTATATAAAATGAAATTATTAGGAAAAAATAGGTTTAAAAAAATCCAGAATTGTTTTTTTCTAATTTCCTTGTAATCCGACCATATTTTTGGTATACTAGATGGATTTTTTTCAGGTAAAATTAGGTAGAAATTCCAACTAATTTTGCGAAAATATGGTCTGATTAGATGAACATTTGAAAAAGTATATGAATAAGAAGACACAAATAACCTTTTTGAGCAAGGGTTCTATTTTATTTGTGTGAGATTGCCCCCCAAAGAAGTGAAGAACTTCCAGATAGAAGGTGGTGCTGCACACTTTGAAATGGAAATAACGTTGCGAGTCCTGTGGTGTGCAGCTTGCACATCTGCAGCCTGGAGTGGGGGTGGGCGGAAAGGGCGCTGGGGGGTCACTGCAGGTGCCTGTTAGAGCATCAGAGTGAAGGAAAAGTGGATAAAGTGCCTGAGGTCTGTTTAAAAAAAAGAATGCAGTAATAATATCACATAGTCAGTAAGTGGGGATGTTGTACCTTTGACCTCTGGACAGGGTTTTGTTGTTGTTTTTCATCATTTAAGTATGTAAGTTACAAAAAAAAATGTTCGATGCTAAGCTTGCTTCTTTGGAACAAGGTGGTAGAAAAAAGATAGAAATATAAATATATGAGGCAGCACAGGAGAGAAATATGAGTTGGTTTCACTTTGGCGTCTCATTGCACGTAACTGTGGGGCGTTCAAGAACCATCGATAAAAGTCAGAAACGGGATTTCTCTAGGTTTGTAAAGACCGGGACATTTGACCCCCAGGCCATGCGTTAATAATGACATACTTATAATTGATTAACTAATATTAATAATGTATTATCATGATAATTGTATGTGTATCAACTCATTTAAAAGAAAATAGTCAGATTTATTATCATATTTAAGTGAATCGTATGATTATTTAAATTAATTTGCTATTATTCCACTGTGTATTAAATTGTATTAGTAATATTTATTTGTTTATTTTTATAGAAAAAAGTGCCAAACAAAATATGCTTTTTTAAAAAACATAAACAAAATGATTAACGCGGGTTTCTTAATCCCATCTTTAAAAAGTCAAAAACCTTAAATAAGGATTTTACAAGTCAGTCTTGTATTTGCAAAAATCCCAGAATGTTAGTCTGACAAAAGAACACGATTTAGAACAGACATTTTCAAAACAATTAACAAGACATACAAATACAATAGTTACAGGAGGAAGGGGATTCATTGTAGTTTACCTGACACATGAAACGTGACGCACCGGGGGGGGTTGCACTATCCACATTAGCCGCCAGATGGCAGTGGAGTGTTGAACATCTTAAAACGTTATTTACGGCAATTCCAACTCCGACCACAGCGTGGGTTGCTATGTAGAGTGGCGCTTTCCATCCTTTTCAGTAGACTGCATTGCAAAATGAACCCCGCCCTCTTCTTCTCAAGCAAGATCCGCCCAGGGATTGAATAAAATACTAAAAAATATATATATGTTAATGATAGCAATGATAGTAGTTTATCCTTTTTAATCCCAACATTTTATTCTTTATTTTATTTTCAATTCATTCTTGAAAATGATGAGGAATCGGCATCGATAAAAATTGCGACTTAACCTGATTTTCAAAACATCCCAGTTTTGTTTATAGTGCTGGAAAATCTCGATTCCAGTGAGAGTAAAGCGCCGTCTCACCAGTTTATGTAAAAGTGCTTCCTCTTTATAAATGCTTTGTGATTAGTGAAGTGCTGCTTGTTTCTTGGCTAAATGCTAACATTTTAAAGGGAAATGAGTTGGACCACGGAGGCGAGTCCAGTCTGACATGATGGATCTGGGCCTCACATTCTGCTGCCTCAACGCTCAATCTGATTTCCATCGGTAATGAGCACACACACACACACACACACACACGCCAACATGTTTCCAGGGCCTACACAAACAATGTCTTAGCAAACAAAGTTAGTCTGCATAATGGATGAAGTACTGACTGTCCAGAGTCGGGACCCAGGATGGACCGCTCGCCTGTATCGGTTGGGGACATCTCTACGCTGCTGATCCGCTTGAGATGGTTTCCTGTGGACGGGACTCTCACTGCTGTCTTGGAGCCACTATGGATTGAACTTTCACAGTATCATGTTAGACCCGCTCGACATCCATTGCTTTCGGTCCCCTAGAGGGGGGGGGTTGCCCACATCTGAGGTCCTCTCCAAGGTTTCTCATAGTCAGTATTGTCGCTGGCGTCCCACTGGATGTGAATTCTCCCTGCCCACTGGCTGTGAGTTTTCCTTGCCCTTTTGTGGGTTCTTCCGAGGATGTCGTAGTCGTAATGATTTGTGCAGTCCTTTGAGACATTTGTGATTTGGGGCTATATAAATAAACATTGATTGATTGATTGATAAGAAGCATCAGCACTTGTGTTGCTACTTCTTGTTGTTGGACCGACACACACTTTTGTGTATTTCTTGCCTTCTGGAGACCTGCAAAATGCCTCTTTAGGGCCAGCCTTTCTAGATATAGAAATCTTTGTATTTACAACATCAATAATATATAGCAGGGGTAGGGAACCTATGGCTCTCGAGCCAGATGTGGCTCTTTTGATGACTGCATCTGGCTCTCAGATAAATCTGAGCTGACATTGCTTAACACGATTAGTCATGAATAATTCCACTTGTAATCACAGTGTTAAAAATAATGTTCAAAATATAAAACAATCTCATGCATTTTTAATCCATCCATCCGTTTTTCTACCGCACCTGTTTAAGAAGTTGCGTTAATGGTAAGCAATCAATCAATCAATGTTTATTTATATAGCCCCAAATCACAAATGTCTCAAAGGACTGCACAAATCATTACGACTACAACATCCTCGGAAGAACCCACAAAAGGGCAAGGAAAACTCACACCCAGTGGGCAGGGAGAATTCACATTCAGTGGGACGCCAGTGACAATGCTGACTATGAGAAACCTTGGAGAGGACCTCAGATGTGGGCAACCACCCCCCCTCTAGGGGACCGAAAGCAATGGATGTCGAGCGGGTCTAACATGATACTGTGAAAGTTCAATCCATAGTGGCTCCAAGACAGCAGTGAGAGTCCCGTCCACAGGAAACCATCTCAAGCGGATCAGCAGCGTAGAGATGTCCCCAACCGATACAGGCGAGCGGTCCATCCTGGGTCCCGACGAGCGGTCCATCCTGGGTCTCGACTCTGGACAGTCAGTACTTCATCCATGGTCATCGGACCGGACCCCCTCCACAAGAAGTTATTTATTTATTATTGGTTAGTGTGGGGCTTCTTTCCCTCCTGGGGGTTCTTCAGACCACCAAGCACCGACCTGAGAGCCTGTTTCAGGGTTACAATATTGTTTTATTTTTCAAGAAGTCTCTCAGTTGCTTTCCAGCAATTGTCTTTTTCTCTTTCGTCCTCACTTGTGCTCTGGCTCCAGCTCCAACCCCGTCTCTCCTCCTGGCTGCTGCTTATAACCGATAACAAGGCCCAGCTGGGCCATCCACGCACCTTTCGCTGGCAACACCCCGCTTCGATGCAGGCCCGCAGGCCACGCCCCCTTCCACGGTTAGTTTCAGAATAACAATGTCATTACAAACAATACTATATGGCTCTTACGGAAATACATTTTAAAATATTTGGCTTCTTGGCTCTCTCAGCCAAAAAGGTTCCCAACCCCTGATATATACATAGTATGCAAATATAAAAAAGGTCAATCAATCAATGTTTACTTATATAGCCCTAAATCACTAGTGTCTCAAAGGGCTGCACAAACCACTACGACATCTTCGGTAGGCCCACATAAGGTAAGCTTTTAGTTATTTTTGTTTTATTAATTGTTTTTATTTTTATGAATTGTTTTTGTAATGGGTTTTAATCTTCATTATTTACTTCAAGTTATTACAGTGTGTATCTTTGTACATATATATATATATATATATATATATATATATTTTTTATGAATTATGGCCAAAGAGGATGCATTTTAATTTCTGACACACACTTGTTATTTCATATGTTGGCCAGAAGGGGAACACTTTTAAAAGCGACACACATTCAATTTGTCAAATTCTTCCTTTTTGGGAGCACCCTCATTTTGATAGATGTCACCACTAGGGGGTGCAAATGAGACATTCTCTATTAGATGCAATGTTATTGGGACCAGGATTTATGTTCACACCTCCTCATATGGAAGACACTTTTCCTTCTTCATGTGTCGAGAAGGGTACTTGTTGTTGGACTGACACACACATTTTTGTATTTCTTACCTTCTTGAGACCTGAGAAAAATGCCTCTTTAGGACCAGCTTTTCTAGATATATAAATATGTGTATTTACAACATTAATAATATTTACATATTATGCACACATAAAAAAGTTAAGCTTTTAGTTAATTTTTTTGGAATGGGTTTTTATTCTTCGTTATTTACTTCAAGTTATTACAGTATGTCTCTATATACATATTTTATTGTGGTCAATGGGGGAACATTTGAATTTCTTACACAAACTTGTTATTTCATATGTTGGCCAAAGGGGAGCACTTCAATTTTTTGACACACACTTGTTATTTCATATGTTGGCCAAAGGGGGAGCACTTTTAAAAGCGACACACATTCAATTTGTCATATTCGGCCTTTTTGGGAGCACCCTCATTTTGATGGATATCACCACCTGGGAAGCAAATGAGACATTTGTATTGGGACTTGTTCACACCTCCTCATATGGAAGCTACTTTTCCTTCTTCATGTCTCGGGAGGGTAGAAAGACAAGAACACACACACTGGCACGGATGTGTGTGTACAGTATGAATTATTGAGTGTGTTATTTGAGGGACAGCTGGCTGCGGAACACGTTAACTTAAGCGGCGAGAGGAGATTCAAATGAGTGAGTTGTTCATGTAATTTCCCAGCGACCGGCATCAGTCAGCCATGTTTGCAGGAGATCTCCTGAGTCCTGAGGCCTGCAATTAATGAAGCCAGGGCCACGTTTCTTTTGCTCCACCGGGAGTGGGAGTGACATTTCTAATAATACAGCTGCTTTTGGCTTGATGATTCCCGCTGGATTCTCTCAGGAGTCTGCGTCAAGATTCCCTCTCGTCGGTTTTTTTTTCTTATTATCTGAAATATTATCTGCATGGGTGCTCGTTAGGTCGATGGCGGCGGGTGTGTCAGTCCATCGCCAGCCAGGCATCAAAAACAGACCTAAAAATTAGCCATCAAGACGTCACTTGATTGACATCAACAACACCCGAGGGTCTTGTGAGATGAAGCTGCCGGATCGTTAAGAAAAAACGACCGACAGGAAGGGGGAGAAACACTTTTTATTTCAACTCTCGTCAAAACTCTACAGACCGACCGCACAGTTCCTGTCGTCACAATAAAAGCGCTGCTTCATCCTGCCTGCGCTAACAAAATAAAAGTCTCAGAAATCTAGAGTTTACAAGCAAGTTTTCCGGAGTTTGCCACCAATGTTTTTAGACGGAGACAAACGTTAAATAAATGGGTTGTACTTGTACAGCGCTTTTCTACCTTCAAGGTACTGAACGCGCTTTGACACTACTTCCACATTCACACACGGAGGGAGCTGCCATGCCCATCAGGAGCAAGGGTGAAGTGTCTTGCTCAGGACACAACGTACGTGACGAGGTTGGTACTAGGTGGGGATTGAACCAGGGACCCTTGGGTTGCGCACAGCTACTCTCCCACCGCGCCACGCCGAGAGAAATTGTTCCACACAGCAGCTCAGTTACAATGATGGAAAGTGTAAGGATGGAAAGGACAAGGCAGGTGTAAATAGACAAATATTGCGATGTAAAATATAACATAGGTACATAATATTTACATAATATACACACAGTGTATTTTATATACATATATATAATCCTATTATATGTGTATATCATATATACAGTATATACCAATTACCATGTACAATATTACAGT
Source organism: Nerophis ophidion (assembly GCF_033978795.1). Classification (NCBI taxonomy): domain Eukaryota; kingdom Metazoa; phylum Chordata; class Actinopteri; order Syngnathiformes; family Syngnathidae; genus Nerophis; species Nerophis ophidion. The sequence continues at coordinate 45,304,388 of NC_084631.1, forward strand.
ATATGTGACATCTGTATATGTGACAGGTGTCAGGTAATAATAATAATTTATTGTAAAGTGTATAAAAATAATTTGGAAATGTGGACTTGTCAGACCACAGCACACTTTCCCACTTTGCATCAGTCCATCTTAGATGAGCTTGGGCCCAGCGGAGCCGGCGGCGTTTCTGGGTGTTGTTGACAAACGGCATAATCAAGTTTTAAAGTGCACTTGCAGATGTAGCGACAACCCGTAGCTACTGACAGTGGTTTTCTGAAGTGTTCCTGAGCCCATGCGGTGATGTCCTTTACACACTGATGTCATTTTTTTGGGGGACAAAAAGTATGAAACCTTGACAAAAAAGCAAGCCCTCTCATGTGGTATTGGACAGATTTTTTTTCTCCATTTGAAAGTGTGGAGGTTATCATCCTTACTGTCTGATTCCAATCAATGCAAGTCATCAGAGTTAGGTAACACACCGACTTATATTCTTGTCTTCATGAAAGAAAGGAATGTTAACATGCTTTTAACTTGTTGACCTATCTTTCAGAAATAAATAATATATAAATGACATACATGAATGAGGTAGACCCCCTCCACTTGGTCCATTGAAAAGTAGCTGGCCTGCATAAAAAGGTGTGCCCCCCCCCCCCCGTGTTACATCGTCAAAAAAACAAATGGTGCAGCCCTAGAGGCCTCTGTTCAATCCTGCTTCATTCATTTAAGAAGGAAGAAAAAAAAGGTAGAAAAGGGGAGAAGAGACCTGCGGCACACGCATGAATACCACCGCACGCCTTCTGGCTGCACTCCTGGTGGTCTTGCTGTGTGCTGCCCCGCCCCTTTGTGAGCACACCTGCCTCCCTCAGGTGTGTGGCTTCTTACCCCCCGCCCACATCTGCACCTTTCCGGCACAGCTCGCTGAGAGCCTGCAGGTGCTCTGCCGGTGTGTGTGTGTGTGGGTGTGTGTGTGTGTGTGTTCTTGTATTTCTACCCTTCTAGAGACATGAAGAAGGAAAAGTGTCTTCCATATGAGGAGGTGTGAACATAAATCATGGTCCCAATAACATTGCATCTAATAGAGAATGTCTCATTTGCACCCCTGCTGGTCAAAAGGAGGGTGCTAACAAAAAGGAGGGACTTTTCACATTGACTGTGTGTCGCTTTTAAAAGTGCTCCCCCTCTGGTCAACATATGAAATAACAAGTTTGTTTAAAATTTTCATTATCATTCTTCTTAATCAGTACAAAAACAAAGTTCTTTTTTGACCTGGAAAAATTACATTTTTTCTAGGAATTCCGTAATACCATTTAACAATTAAAAATGTTCCTACTTTAACATTTCTCGACCAATTTGAGAAAATTCCAACACCATCCACTCATTCAGAACATTCAAATGTTTTAGCATTTTCAAAAAAAAAAAAAAACACTTTTCCCAAAATTCCCAAATTTCCATGAAATTGCCATTGAAAAGAATGGGAGATGTTTCAAGCTTTCACCATTTCTACATTTTTCAAACCATTCCACCTTCAACATATTCCACTCATCCTGGACATTCAAACTATCATTTTTCCAAGTTAAAGACATCCAGGAATTCCCAGATTTCCCGTTTTTTCAAACCTTTTTTACCATCGTTTTTTTTCTGTTGACTACTCCTTCCACATTTTTCAACCCACTTCAACCGTTCCACTCTCAAATGACTCCTCTTAATCAGGACAAAAAAACAATGTTTTTTTTAACTGGAAAAATTCCTGGTTTTCTCGAAATTCCAGGAATATCGTAAGACCTTTTCTCGATTAAAAATGTTACTACTTCAACAATTCTCAGCCAATTTGAAAAATTCCAACTCCAACCTTTGAATTTGCCATTTTTCAAACTTCCACCACTTCCACATTTTTCCACCTATTCAAACCATTCCACCTTCAACTTATTCCACTCATCCTGAATATTCAAACATTCAAAAAATCCAGGAACTCCCAGATTCTCCAGTATTCCAGTATTCAGAACATTCATATATTTTAGCATTTTCAAAAACAAAACTGCTTTTCTTCAAATTCCCAAATTGCCATTGAAAAGAATGGGAGATGTTTCAAACTTCCACCATTTACACACTTTTCAAACCATTCCACTTTCAACATATTCCACTCATCCTGGACATTCAAACTATCATTTTTCCAACTTGAAGACATCCAGGAATTCCCAGATTTCCTGTTTTTTTCAAACCTTTTTCACCATCATTTTTTCTGTTGACTACTCCTTCCACATTTTTCAACCCACTTCAACCGTTCCACCGTCTAAATGACTCCTCTTAATCAGGACAACAAAAAATGTTTTTTATGAACTGGAAAAATTGATTTTTTTTCTCGAAATTCCAGGAATTCTGTAATACCATTTAACAATTAAAAATTATACTACTTCAACATTTCTTGACCAATTTGAAAATTCCAACACCAACCATTTCAACTCATTCAGAACATTCAAATGTTTTAGCATTTTCAAAAAAAATTCTGCTTTTCCCCAAATTTCCATGAAATTCCCATTGAAAAGAATGGGACATTTTTCAAACTTCCACTTTTTCCACATTTTTCCACTGATTCAAACCATTCCACCTTCAACATATTCCACTCATCCTGGACATTCAAACTATCATTTTTCCAACTTGAAAACATCCAGGAATTCCCAGATTTCCTGTTTTTTTCAAACCTTTTTTTACCATCGTTTTTTCTGTTGACTACTCCTTCCACATTTTTCAACCGTTCCACGTTCAAATCACTCCTCTTAATGCAGACAAAAAACAAAGTTGTTTTTTGAACTGGAAAAATTCCAGTTTTTCTCGAAATTCCAGGAATTGTGTAATACCATTTAACAAGTAAAAATGTTACTACTTCAACATTTCTCGACCAATTTGAAAATTCCAACACCATCCACTCATTCAGAACATTCAAATGTTTTAGCATTTTCAAAAAAAATTCAGCTTTTCCCCAAATTTCCATGAAATTGCCATTGAAAAGAATGGGAGATGTTTCAAATTTCCACATTTTTCAAACCATTCCACCTTCAACATATTCCACTCATCCTGGACATTCAAACTATCATTTTTCCAACTTGAAGACATCCAGGAATTCCCAGATTTCCCGTTTTTTCAAACCTTTTTTACCATCATTTTTTTTTCTGTTGACTACTCCTTCCACATTTTTCAACCCACTTCAACCGTTCCACCGTCTAAATGACTCCTCTTAATCAGGACAACAAAAAATGTTTTTTTATGAACTGGAAAAATTGATTTTTTTCTCGAAATTCCGGGAATTCCGTAATACCATTTAACAATTAAAAATTATACTACTTCAACATTTCTTGACCAATTTGAAAATTCCAACACCAACCATTTCAACTCATTCAGAACATTTAATGTTTTAGCATTTTCAAAAAAAATTCTGCTTTTCCCCAAATTTCCTTGAAATTCCCATTGAAAAGAATGGGACATTTTTCAAACTTCCACTTTTTCCACATTTTTCCACATTTTTCAAACCATTCCACCTTCAACATATTCCACTCATTCTGGACATTCAAACTATCATTGTTCCAACTTGAAGACATCCAGGAATTCCCAGATTTCCTGTTTTTTTCAAACCTTTTTTTACCATCGTTTTTTTCTGTTGACTACTCCTTCCACATTTTTCAACCGTTCCACGTTCAAATCACTCCTCTTAATGCAGACAAAAAACAAAGTTGTTTTTTGAACTGGAAAAATTCCAGTTTTTCTCGAAATTCCAGGAATTCCGTAATACCATTTAACAAGTAAAAATGTTACTAATTCAACATTTCTCGACCAATTTGAAAATTCCAACACCATCCACTCATTCAGAACATTCGAATGTTTTAGCATTTTCAAAAAAAATTCTGCTTTTCCCCAAATTTCCTTGAAATTGCCATTGAAAAGAATGGGAGATGTTTCAAACTTCCACCATTTCCACATTTTTCAAACCATTCCACCTTCAACATATTCCACTCATCCTGGACATTCAAACTATAATTTTTCCAAGTTAAAGACATCCAGGAATTCCCAGATTTCTCGTTTTTTCAAACCTTTTTTTTTTTCCCATCGTTTGTTCTGTTGACTACTCCTTCCACATTTTTCAACCGTTCCACGTTCAAATCACTCCTCTTAATGCAGACAAAAAACAAAGTTGTTTTTTGAACTGGAAAAATTCCAGTTTTTCTCGAAATTCCAGGAATTCCGTAATACCATTTAACAAGTAAAAATGTTACTAATTCAACACTTCTCGACCAATTTGAAAATTCCAACACCAACCATTTCAACTCATTCAGAACATTCGAATGTTTTAGCATTTTCAATAAAATTCCCGCTTTAACCCAAATTTCCATGAAATTGCCATTAAAAAGAATGGGAGATGTTTCAAACTTCCACCATTTCCACATTTTTCAAACCATTCCACTTTCAACATATTCCACTCATCCTGGACATTCAAACTATCATTGTTCCAAGTTGAAGACATCCAGGAATTCCCAGATTTCTCGTTTTTTCAAACCTTTTTTTTTTTCCCATCGTTTGTTCTGTTGACTACTCCTTCCACATTTTTCAACCGTTCCACGTTCAAATCACTCCTCTTAATGCAGACAAAAAACAAAGTTGTTTTTTGAACTGGAAAAATTCCAGTTTTTCTCGAAATTCCAGGAATTCCGTAATACCATTTAACAAGTAAAAATGTTACTAATTCAACACTTCTCGACCAATTTGAAAATTCCAACACCAACCATTTCAACTCATTCAGAACATTCGAATGTTTTAGCATTTTCAATAAAATTCCCGCTTTAACCCAAATTTCCATGAAATTGCCATTAAAAAGAATGGGAGATGTTTCAAACTTCCACCATTTCCACACTTTTCAAACCATTCCACTTTCAACATATTCCACTCATCCTGGACATTCAAACTATCATTGTTCCAAGTTGAAGACATCCAGGAATTCCCAGATTTCTCGTTTTTTCAGACCTTTTTTTTACCATCGTTTTTTCTGTCGACTACTCCTTCCACATTTTTCAACCCACTTCAACCGTTCCACTCTCAAATGACTCCTCTTAATCAGGACAACAAAAAATGTTTTTTATGAACTGGAAAAATTGATTTTTTTCTCGAAATTCCAGGAATTCCGTAATACCATTTAACAATTAAAAATTATACTACTTCAACATTTCTTGACCAATTTGAAAATTCCAACACCAACCATTTCAACTCATTCAGAACATTTAATGTTTTAGCATTTTCAAAAAAAATTCTGCTTTTCCCCAAATTTCCTTGAAATTCCCATTGAAAAGAATGGGACATTTTTCAAACTTCCACTTTTTCCACATTTTTCCACATTTTTCAAACCATTCCACCTTCAACATATTCCACTCATCCTGGACATTCAAACTATCATTTTTCCAACTTGAAGACATCCAGGAATTCCCAGATTTCCCGTTTTTTCAAACCTTTTTTACCATCATTTTTTTTTCTGTTGACTACTCCTTCCACATTTTTCAACCCACTTCAACCGTTCCACTCTCAAATGACTCCTCTTAATCAGGACAACAAAAAATGTTTTTTATGAACTGGAAAAATTGAATTTTTTCTCGAAATTCCAGGAATTCCGTAATACCATTTAACAATTAAAAATTATACTACTTCAACATTTCTTGACCAATTTGAAAATTCCAGCACCAACCATTTCAACTCATTCAGAACATTCAAATGTTTTAGCATTTTCAAAAAAAATTCTGCTTTTCCCCAAATTTCCTTGAAATTGCCATTGAAAAGAATGGGACATTTTTCAAACTTCCACATTTTTCCACTGATTCAAACCATTCCACCTTCAACATATTCCACTCATCCTGGACATTCAAACTATCATTGTTCCAACTTGAAGACATCCAGGAATTCCCAGATTTCCTGTTTTTTTCAAACCTTTTTTTACCATCGTTTTTTTCTGTTGACTACTCCTTCCACATTTTTCAACTGTTCCACGTTCAAATCACTCCTCTTAATGCAGACAAAAAACAAAGTTGTTTTTTGAACTGGAAAAATTCCAGTTTTTCTCGAAATTCCAGGAATTCCGTAATACCATTTAACAAGTAAAAATGTTACTAATTCAACATTTCTCGACCAATTTGAAAATTCCAACACCATCCACTCATTCAGAACATTCAAATGTTTTAGCATTTTCAAAAAAAATTCTGCTTTTCCCCAAATTTCCATGAAATTGCCATTAAAAAGAATGGGAGATGTTTCAAACTTCCACCATTTCCACATTTTTCAAACCATTCCACTTTCAACATATTCCACTCATCCTGGACATTCAAACTATCATTTTTCCAAGTTGAACACATCCAGGAATTCCCAGATTTCCCGTTTTTTCAAACCTTTTTTACCATCATTTTTTTTTTCTGTTGACTACTCCTTCCACATTTTTCAACCCACTTCAACCGTTCCACTCTCAAATGACTCCTCTTAATCAGGACAAAAAAAACAATGTTTTTTTTAACTGGAAAAATTCCTGGTTTTCTCGAAATTCCAGGAGTATCGTAAGACCTTTTCTCGATTAAAAATGTTACTACTTCAACAATTCTCAGCCAATTTGAAAAATTCCAACTCCAACCTTTGAATTTGCCATTTTTCAAACTTCCACCACTTCCACATTTTTCCACCTATTCAAACCATTCCACCTTCAACTTATTCCACTCATCCTGAATATTCAAACATTCCAAAAATCCAGGAACTCCCAGATTCTCCAGTATTCCAGTATTCAGAACATTCATATATTTTAGCATTTTCAAAAACAAAACTGCTTTTCTTCAAATTCCCAAATTGCCATTGAAAATAATGGGACATTTTTCAAACTTCCACATTTTTCCACTGATTCAAACCATTCCACCTTCAACATATTCCACTCATCCTGGACATTCAAACTATCATTGTTCCAAGTTGAAGACATCCAGGAATTCCCAGATTTCTCGTTTTTTCAAACCTTTTTTTCCCCATCGTTTTTTCTGTTGACTACTCCTTCCACATTTTTCAACCGTTCCACGTTCAAATCACTCCTCTTAATGCAGACAAAAAACAAAGTTGTTTTTTCAACTGGAAAAATTCCAGTTTTTCTCGAAATTCCAGGAATTCCGTAATACCATCTAACAAGTAAAAATGTTACTAATTCAACATTTCTCGACCAATTTGAAAATTCCAACACCAACCATTTCAACTCATTCAGAACATTCGAATGTTTTAGCATTTTCAATAAAATTCCCGCTTTAACCCAAATTTCCATGAAATTGCCATTAAAAAGAATGGGAGATGTTTCAAACTTCCACCATTTCCACATTTTTCAAACCATTTCACTTTCAACATATTCCACTCATCCTGGACATTCAAACTATCATTTTTCCAACTTGAAGACATCCAGGAATTCCCAGATTTCTCGTTTTTTCAAACCTTTTTTTCCCCATCGTTTTTTCTGTTGACTACTCCTTCCACATTTTTCAACCGTTCCACGTTCAAATCACTCCTCTTAATGCAGACAAAAAACAAAGTTGTTTTTTGAACTGGAAAAATTCCAGTTTTTCTCGAAATTCCAGGAATTCCGTAACACCATTTAACAAGTAAAAATGTTACTACTTCAACATTTCTCGACCAATTTGAAAATTCCAACAACATCCACTCATTCAGAACATTCAAATGTTTTAGCATTTTCAAAAAAAATTCAGCTTTTCCCCAAATTTCCTTGAAATTGCCATTGAAAAGAATGGGAGATGTTTCAAACTTCCACCATTTCCACATTTTTCAAACCATTCCACTTTCAACATATTCCACTCATCCTGGACATTCAAACTATCATTGTTCCAAGTTGAAGACATCCAGGAATTCCCAGATTTCCTGTTTTTTCAAACCTTTTTTACCATCGTTTTTTCTGTTGACTACTCCTTCCACATTTTTCAACCGTTCCACGTTCAAATCACTCCTCTTAATGCAGACAAAAAACAAAGTTGTTTTTTGAACTGGAAAAATTCCAGTTTTTCTCGAAATTCCAGGAATTCCGTAACACCATTTAACAAGTAAAAATGTTACTAATTCAACATTTCTCGACTAATTTGAAAATTCCAACACCATCCACTCATTCAGAACATTCAAATGTTTTAGCATTTTCAAAAAAAATTCTGCTTTTCCCCAAATTTCCTTGAAATTGCCATTGAAAAGAATGGGACATTTTTCAAACTTCCACTTTTTCCACATTTTTCCACTGATTCAAACCATTCCACCTTCAACATATTCCACTCATCCTGGACATTCAAACTATCATTTTTCCAACTTGAAAACATCCAGGAATTCCCAGATTTCCTGTTTTTTTCAAACCTTTTTTTACCATCGTTTTTTCTGTTGACTACTCCTTCCACATGTTTCAACCGTTCCACGTTCAAATCACTCCTCTTAATGCAGACAAAAAACAAAGTTGTTTTTTGAACTGGAAAAATTCCAGTTTTTCTCGAAATTCCAGGAATTCCGTAACACCATTTAACAAGTAAAAATGTTACTAATTCAACATTTCTCGACTAATTTGAAAATTCCAACACCATCCACTCATTCAGAACATTCAAATGTTTTAGCATTTTCAAAAAAAATTCTGCTTTTCCCCAAATTTCCTTGAAATTGCCATTGAAAAGAATGGGACATTTTTCAAACTTCCACTTTTTCCACATTTTTCCACTGATTCAAACCATTCCACCTTCAACATATTCCACTCATCCTGGACATTCAAACTATCATTTTTCCAACTTGAAAACATCCAGGAATTCCCAGATTTCCTGTTTTTTTCAAACCTTTTTTTACCATCGTTTTTTCTGTTGACTACTCCTTCCACATGTTTCAACCGTTCCACGTTCAAATCACTCCTCTTAATGCAGACAAAAAACAAAGTTGTTTTTTGAACTGGAAAAATTCCAGTTTTTCTCGAAATTCCAGGAATTCCGTAACACCATTTAACAAGTAAAAATGTTACTACTTCAACATTTCTCGACCAATTTGAAAATTCCAACACCATCCACTCATTCAGAACATTCAAATGTTTTAGCATTTTCCAAAAAAATTCAGCTTTTCCCCAAATTTCCATGAAATTGCCATTGAAAAGAATGGGAGATGTTTCAAATTTCCACATTTTTCAAACCATTCCACCTTCAACATATTCCACTCATCCTGGACATTCAAACTATCATTTTTCCAAGTTGAAAACATCCAGGAATTCCCAGATTTCTCGTTTTTTCAAACCTTTTATTTTTCCCATCGTTTGTTCTGTTGACTACTCCTTCCACATTTTTCAACCCACTTCAAGTGTTCCACCGTTAAACCCTTCCTCTTAATCAGGACAAAAAACGACAATGTTTATTAAGTGGAAGAGTAGGTTGTTCCTAAAGAGGTATGCATTTTTGGGAGGTCCCCAGAAGGTATGAAATACAGAAATGTGTGTGTGTTGTGTTACAGACTCTCTCTCTCCCACTCTGTCTACGTACTGTTGGCTCCCCCACAATTAGAGGAAGGATCTATGAAGTATCGCCATGGCAACCCAACACTTCCTCACCTGATCTCCTTTATCAGAAGTCTAATTGAGGCCACAGTTTTGCTAGTAAGTGATCATCCGTTAAGCTGACTACCTAACCTTTCAGTCCCCTTGAGGGAGGGGCTTTCAATGAGCCGCCTCGTGATTAGGAGGGAAATGTCAGCAGGATTTTTTTATTTTTTTTCCCCCCGAGCCGGAAATCTTCACCGCAAGAATGTAACGGCGGGGTATAAAGTAGATCAATACTGAAAGGCAGCGAGGAGACAAAGAAGCAGCAGAAGAGGAGAGCAGACAACTGCTGTGACCTTTGACACCCAACCAGCACCTCAAACACTTTTATGCTCAGATTTGCCTGGAGGTCTGGGATAAAGACTCACTTACCTGGGTTTGGTGCGGAACAATCCACCATTTCAAACATACCACAGATATTTCAACTCTGACCTGTGTCGCCTTCCCAGAGTTCAACATGGTGGGGTGTCCCAATACTTTTGACTGTCTGGTGTAAAAAAGATCAAATAAATGTGCATTTTTATTTTTAAATTAATACGTTGTATTTTGTACATTTTATATGCATAAACAACAAAGCAAAGTGTACAATCGTTTCAAAAAAGTTAAGGAAAAATTTGCCAGCCAAATTAAGAAAAAGTGCATTTTTGCAAGTTGCTAAAGTTTGTCATTAAAATAAAACATTTGATTTTTTAAGATATATTAAATGTGTAAGTAAGTAAAGTATGAGTAAATAAATGTATAGTAATTTACAGTAAATTCAATATATATATATATATATATATATACATGTATACACATATATACAGTATATATAACTCAAGAGTAATTAATTACTGCCAAAGTTCATTCTTCAATCATATATTTAAATTACTGTTACTCGTATATATACTACTTTTGTTTGTGTGTATATGTATATATATATATATATACACACATATAAATACACATATATGTATACATATTACTTTTGTGTGTTTGTATATATATATATGTATATACAGTATATATATATATATATATATATATATATATATATACATACATATACACAAAAGTAATATATATATACGAGTTAGACTAATTTGAATATATGATTGAATGAATGAATGAATTAACTGGCTGACAAATGTTCTACTCTTAAGTTATATATACTGTGTATATATATGTGTATATATATACATGTATATATATATGTATGTATGTTTATACATATGTATATATATATATATATATATATATATATGTATATATATACACATCTCTCTCTAAACACATACACACACACACACACACAAAGATATAAGTAATATATATACGAGTAAGAATAATTTAAATATATGATTGAAGAATCATACTGTAAAGTCAATGTATACATGACTGGAGTAACAGTATAAAGTAGTTCATCCAAATAAGTAATAATTGAGTTCATTCTTGATTCAAAACATTAAATTATACATATTTTATATAAATATGAAGAGAAATAAAGTGTAAATAAGTAAATTTACAGTTACCTACAGTAGAGTGTATATATATATATATATATATATATATATATATACATATACATATATATATGTTTGTGTGTACATATATGATACATGTGTCTATATATATATATATATATATACACTCTACTGTAGGTAACTGTAAATTTACTTATTTACACTTTATTTCTCTTCATATTTATATATATATATAGATCATGATGTTTCCACCCCTATGCTTCACAGTAGGTGTGGTGTTCTTGGGATGCAACTCAGTATTCTTCTTCCTCCAAACACCACCAGTTGAGTTGATACCAAAATGGATACATGGATGATACAGCAGAGGATTGGGAGAATGTCATGTGGTCAGATGAAACCAAAATAGAACTTTTTGCTAAAAACTCAACTGGTGGTGTTTGGAGGAAGAAGAATACTGAGTTGCATCCCAAGAACACCATACCTACTGTGAAGCATGGGGGTGGAAACATCATGCTTTGGGGCTGTTTTTCTGCTAAGGGGACAGGACGATTGATCCGTGTTAAGGAAAGAATGAATGGGGCCATGTATCGTGAGATTTGGAGCCAAAACCTCCTTCCATCAGTGAGAGCTTTGAATGCTTGACCAAATACTTATTTTCCACCATCATTTACAAATAAATTCTTTAAAATTCCTACAATGTGAATTCCTGGATTATTTTCCCACATTCTGTCTCTCACAGTTGAAGTGTACCTATGATGAAAATGACAGACCTCTGTCATCATTTGAAGTGGGAGAACTTGCACAATCGCTGGCTGACTAAATACTTTTTTGCCCCACTGTAGATACAATTCATAAAACCTACAGCACTTATTGAAATAATCATAAATTATTTGGTTTGGTTAATAAACAATATAAATTCAAAAACGATATTGTACAAAGAAAAAAAACACCCCAAAATAATAAAGAAACAGTTGAATCCCCTCAAAATAAATCTAAATGTACACAATTGTCATATTTTTCATATTATATTGCAATAATAACAATATTAGTCAGGATACTCAATTGTAGCATATTTAAAAAAATATAACTTTTTAAAAAATTATAATGATCAACATCATCTTTAATATTATGATTAAACAAGAGCAATGTTATACAACTTTTAATAAATGTCATGCAGGCAAGCAACATTTCTAGACACCCCTTCAAAAATATGAATTTATTTGTGTATATCAAAGTTTTATTAATTCAAATAAACATATTTGTACAAATGAGAGTTATGTCCAACAATCAATAATTCATAATTTGGCACAAATGACACTTGTTCAACAGGAATATTTTTGGCCGGCTGTTTCCTGAATGTAATGGCTAATGAAATGATGATTGACAGGTCGTTTGAAAGCTGTCAGCCAATAGGAACAAGACCCCGCCTCCAAATTTCCCAAATTGGCCAATAGAAATTAATTCAATGAAAATGACATCGAAACAAGACCCCGCCCTCAAATTTCCTAAATTGGGCAACATGAATTAATTTAGAAGATGACATCACAGGAAGTCACCCCTAATGAGTCAGGAAGTCATACCTTTATTGTGAAAGTGTCTTTGTTTCCGGTGAAAGTCCTCTCATTTGCCCAAATATCGGACAAACATGAAAAAGCAGATCTTCATTCACGCGAAAGAAAGCTTTGAAAAGAAAGGTAAGACAAGATGCATCCTTTTAAATGGTCCTTTTAAAAAAACTAATGTTTCGGCTTCATGTCCTGTGAACTTTGTCGTCATTCAGAGTAGTCAACGTTAGCTTCAAGCTAGCTTCAACATGCTCAAAGTAAACAAACAATTTAACCAAGAATGTAACAAGAACACCACTAACTAGCTTATGTTCGTGGTATAACACAACATATATAGTTTATCAATGTCTGTATTTTTCACAGTTACTAATTAAAGTCATGTTGTTGTTACCATACATCTTATAAGTAGACTCAGCATGGCGCGCTTCTGCGTAGTGACGCTGACGAGACGCGGGGCCGCCATCTTGGAGTGGTGATCCGCTCCACTCAGTGCAATACATTAGGCAGGCGCTATGAACTTTCAGCGCATTTAAAGGCCTACTGAAATGAGATGTAGGCCTAGTGTTCCTGGGATTAAAGAACTCACCTTTTCTCCTCCAAACATAATGCTGGGTATTGTGGCCAAACCGCTCCATTTTTGTTCCACCTGACCACAGAACTTTCCTCCAGAAGGTCTTATCTTTGTCCATGTGATGTCATAGGAAACACAAATTGAGCTGTCTGGCCACAATACCCAGCAATATGTTTGGAGTACAATTGTTGCCTCCTCTCCCCACCTTTTGAGCAAGAGCCTTGTCGCTAAAGAGGTTGAAGCGTCCGTTATTGACATTTCCGACAAGCCCTGCTCATAATGGTAGCTGATGTTGTTGAATGACGCCTCAACAAAAACAAAACAAGGTGATGCGATGCGACAGCAGAGATTTGTGTGACGGGACCCTTTAAGTCGGAGTGTCTGGGCGACATGAAACATTTCCTTTTTGTACGCACACAAAAAGTGGTGACATTTTACCGTCTCAATAGACAGACACTGGCGTCGGCTCACAGGGAGACGTGCACACAAAGGCAACAATACAACGGAAAGACTGGGGGGCGATTTTGAAAGGAGGCTTTTCTGAATATTGTACTGGGGGAAAAATAATTCCTCCAAAAAAGTGAATAATGACATTGAGAATAAATGTCATAAATTATTGTGTAGAGACAACATGTATTACTCGTATCTACTGATGAATAGTCTGAGGTTTGTCATCAAATCAAAACATTGTTTGCCAATGTTACTTAAGATCAGGGGTCTCAGACACGCGACCCGGGGGCAAATTTCGGCCCGCAAGTCGTTATTTTGCGGCCCCCACCTTAATATGACAGTTTATTGTTAGTGCGGCTTGCAAGTTTTATATGAATGGTGCTTGACAGCGTTGTGTTGTCTGGCTCCAAAATGGCTCTTTCAACATTCTGTGTTGCCTACCCCTGCGTTAGTGGAAAAGCGGAAAATGAGTGAAAGCGACAGAGACGTTGCCATGGAGATGAGGGTTGTCTTACGTGCCAGGCTGCAGTCACACCGCGACACCGGTCCGTCAGTAATAACAGTCCCCGATAACCCGGACCAATTCAAATCGTTATTTTTTTTTATTGTTTAATTTGCATTGCCTCACCCAATGAACACTACATATATTTCTATATGACGCCTAATAACACTACGGGAGCCGTCACTTTTTTGCGCTTGCTATCCCGGTGCTTGCTGAGGAGTATGCAAACATTTTTTAAAGAAATCTTTTCTTTCGGCCCAGCCTCACCCAGACTCTGCAACCAGTGGCCCCCGGTTAAATTGAGTTTGAGACTCCTGCTTTAGATCATCCATCCATCCATCTTCTTCCGCTTATCCGAGGTCGGGTCGCGGGGGCAGCAGCCTAAGCAGGGAAGCCCATACTTCCCTCTCCCCAGCCACTTGGTCCAGCTCTTCCCGGGGGATCCCGAGGCGTTCACAGGCCAGCCGGGAGACATAGTCTTCCCAACGTGCCCTGGGTCTTCCCCTTGGCCTCGTACCGGTCGGACGTGCCCTAAACACCTCCCTAGGGAGGCGTTCGGGTGGCATTCTGACCAGATGCCCAAACCACCTCATCTGGCTCCTCTCCATATGGAAGAGCGGCGGCTTTGCTTTGAGTTCCTCCCGGATGACAGAGCTTCTCACCCTATCTCTAAGGGAGAGACCCAAACTCATTTGGGCCGCTTGTACCCGTGATCTTGTCCTTTCGGTCATAACGCAAAGCTCATGACCATAGGTGAGGATGGGAACGTAGATCGACCGGTAAATTGAGAGCTTTGCCTTCCGGCTCAGCTCCTTCTTCACCACAACAGATCGATACAGCGTCCGCATTACTGAAGACGCCGCACCAATCCGCCTGTCGATCTCACCATCCACTCTTCCCTCACTCGTGAACAAGACTCAGAGGTACTTGAACTCCTCCACTTGGGGCAAAATCTCCTCCCCAACCCGGAGATGGCACTCCACCCTTTTCCGGGCGAGAACCATGGACTTGGAGGTGCCGATTCCCACCGATCCAGTGGTTTAGATCAGTGGTTGTCAAACTTTTTCCACCAAATATCACCTCAGGAAACCTTTTTAAATGATAGTCAGATCCATTCTGAAGATGAAATTTGGGTTAGTTTGTTCACGTGTTTCAAATATTGGTAAAAGAGAAAATAAATTTTCTTGAAAAGTGACATATTTGTTATTCTGGCATTAACAGTACTGTGATTCTGTTTGGTATCCATCCTTAGTTAAAGGGGAACATTATCAGCAGACCCATATAAGCGTCAATATATACCTTGATGGTGCAGAAAAAAGACCATATATTTTTTTAACCGATTTCCGAACTCTAAATGGGTGAATTTTGGGGAATTAAACGCCTTTCTGTTTATCTCGCTGGAGGCGATGACGTCAGAATGTGACGTCGCCGAGGTAATACAGCCGCCATTTTCATTTTCAACACATTACAAACACCGGGTCTCAGCTCTGTTATTTTCCGTTTCTTTGACTATTTTTTGGAACCTTGGAGACATCATGCCTGGTGGGTGTGTTGTCGGAGGGTGTAACAACACTAACAGGGAGGGATTCAAGTTGCACCACTGGCCCGAAGATGCCAAAGTGTCTGCCGCCAGACCCCCATTGAATGTGACAGAGTTTCTCCACATTTTACCGGCGATGCTAAAGCAGACATGGCACAGAGATGTATGGATAACCTGCAGATGCATTTGCAACGATAAAGTCAACTAAATCACAAAGGTGAGTTTTGTTGATGTTGACTGCCAGCTAATCGATGCTAACATGCTACACTAATCGATGCTAACATGCTATTTACCAGCGGTGCTAAAGCAGACATGGCACAGAGATGTATGGATAACCTGTAGATGCATTTGCAACTATATTACGTTTCCTTCCACCCACATTTAATGCGAAACAAATACTTACCAATCGACTGATTTAAGTTGCTCCAGTGTCACAAGATGCGAAAGTCCTGATCGTTTGGTCCGCACATTTTACCGGCGATGCTAACGCAGCTATTCGGCCATGCTATGGCTATGAATAGCGTCAATAGCTATTCGCTCAATAGCTTCAGTTTCTTCTTCAATATTTTCATACTCCAACCATCCGTTTCAATACATGCGTAATCTGTTGAATCGCTTAAGTCGCTGAAATCCGAGTTTGAATCCGAGCTAATGTCGCTATATCTTGCTGTGGTATTCCCATTGTTTGTTTACATTGGCAGCACTGTGTGACGTCACAGGGAAATGGCCAGTGTCTTCGCAGAGAGCGAAAATAAGGCACTTTAAAGCTTTATTTAGGGATATTCGGGGACCGGTAAAATTTTGAAAAAAAAAATAAAAAATACAACAAGCCACTGAGAACTGATTTTTATTGTTTTTAACCCTTTTGAAATTGTGATAATGTTCCCCTTTAAAACTAATATATTTTTCCAAAAACAAGATCTGGTTTAGTGTTCCTTAGGATCACATTTTCATACAGCATGATTATAAAACATTAAGGTAATAAAGTATGATTCACATTCAAAATTTTCCATCCTTCTATATATGGTAGTTGGAGTTGCAGACAACTTCATTACTGCTTGCTGTATGGTCCCCATGAAGCATATTAACTCTTTTCCCAGGGTCCCCAGTAAGAATGATCAGCACATTACTTCATCAATCCAGAGATTTAAAGACGTGTATGAACTAACTGGGCAGTGGACATTTTACACCATTTTTGTTAGGCCTCTACAACCTGTAGAAGGGGTGGTCCTCACAAGTCACGAACAAATACTTGTGTGTGTGTGTGTGTGTGTGGGTGTGTGTAACAAAAATAGTTTGTAGTTTTGGGTCAACTGAGAGGAACAGGAGCAGCCTCTCTTAAAGAGACAAATACGGGACATGCACCTGCTAATCGCTGAACCACAGACCATTGCTAGTCTAGAAGGATCACTCTGATCCAATCAGCTGACAGTTGAGCCAATGTCAAAGAGAGTGAAGTTCAAGGAAGATGCAGACTGTCATGGTCCCAAAGTGCCCCAGACTCTGGAAGTCTTGCCCACAGCAGCACTTTATTGGCCTGTTGTGGAGCAACAGTGCAGCCTAGTGGTCTCCCCCGACATTACTCTGATAGGAAGTGGGCCAGACTGGAGGGAGGGTTGTGCAAGGTAACATCTCAGAGGACAACATCACGCTGGAAAAGTAAGAGAGTCGTTTGACTATTTATGTGAAACTGTCTGTAGATGTGATGGAGCGTGAAACAAAAAGTGTAGAAATCACACGTACTGTCAAATATTTCACCACCAATTATGTCCCTCCCTTTTATTGACTATTTTTGGAGGATGAGCTCAGTGCCGTTTCTGAATATTTCAGCAGTCAAGTCTCCAAAACACACAGAGTGAGTCTGAGAAGTTACTGGGAAATAGTCTCCATAACTCTCACTTCTGTAATTCATGGTCACATATTTCTAGTCAAATTTGATTTCCTCTTTCATGCATGCAATTTATGTAAGTAAGGCAGCCATGGTGGCTCTCAGAGGCCCACTTCTAATAGTGAATAGTATATCAATAGACATGGATACCTGTATAATACATGTTTATAATTGCCTATGCATTTGATTATTAGAAGCTTTTTTTTTACATGCTCTGTTTAAAAACATCTACAAATTTTACTGCAAAAAACTGCCGGCTCAGTCTCTAGAATTTTACCAGCTTTAGTTTAAAAAAACAACATATGTATGTGTGTATATATATATATATATATATATATATATATATATATATATATATATATATATATTATATATACATATACATATGTGTATATATATATATATATATATATACATATACATATGTGTATATATATATATATATATATATACATATACATATGTGTATATATATGTCTTGATTGGATTATCCAGAGAATAGTGCTCGATACCGTGGTAGAGCGCAATTTGTAGGTGTGGGAAAAAATCACAAGACTACTTCATCTCTACAGAAGTGTTTCATGAGGGGTTCCCTCAATCATCAGGAGATTTTAATGGAAGCATTCACATACAATGGTTTATATAGGGCACAGAGTGGGTGGGTATAGGCAGACGTAGGGGCGTGGTGATTGGCTCATGTGTTACCTAGGAGGTGTTTCCGTCTGTGGCGGCATGTTGAAATGATTTCACTGCGCTTGTTGAGGGATGACAGATCTGGATGGTATATAATAAACAGTTTCTCTTTTAAGCATAGGTTGCATCTTTTATTACCACTGTTGTAAGGTGTGCTGGATGCAAGAATTTGCCATGTTATTGAATATTCAACATTATTGTCTTTGAGGTTCCAAATGTGTTTGCTGAGTTCTGTAGAATTCCGCAAAGTCTTGTTTCTAAAGGAGGCGCTGTGATTATTCCATCTTGTTTTGAACGCTCCTTCGGTTAATCCTACGTACGTGTCGGATGTGTTAATGTCCTTGCGTGTTACCTTTGCTTGGTAAACGACTGATGTCTGTAAGCACCCTCCTGTATATGTGTGTATATATATATATATATATATATATATATATATATATATATATATATATATATATAAAGTTAAAGTAGCAATGATTGTCACACACACACTGGGTGTGGTGAAATTTGTCCTCTGCATTTGACCCATCCCCTTGATCACCCCCTGAAGGTGAGGGGAAGAGCAGCGGTGCCGCGCCCGGGAATCATTTATGGTGACTTAAGCCCCAATTCCAACCCTTGATGCTGAGTGCCAAGCAGGGAGGTTCTTTCTGCTCCAGCCGGGATTTGGACTCCCAACCTACCGATCTCAGGGCGGACACTAACCACTAGGCCACTGAGTAGGTCAGTATATGTATATGTGTATATATATATATATATATATACATACATACATACATACAGTGGGGCAAAAAAGTATTTAGTCAGCCAGCGATTGTGCAAGTTCTCCCACTTCAAATGATGACAGAGGTCTGTCATTTTCATCCTAGGTACACTTCAACTGTGACAGACAGAATGGGAAAAAAAATCCAGGAATTCACATTGTAGGAATTTTAAAGAATTTATTTGTAAATGATGGTAGTAAATAAGTATTTGGTCAACCATTCAAAGCTCTCACTGATGGAAGGAGGTTTTGGCTCCAAATCTCACGATACATGGCCCCATTCATTCTTTCCTTAACACGGATCAATCGTCCTGTCCCCTTAGCAGAAAAACAGCCCCAAAGCATGATGTTTCCACCCCCATGCTTCACAGTAGGTATGGTGTTCTTGGGATGCAACTCAATATTCTTCTTCCTCCAAACACCACCAGTTGAGTTGATACCAAAATGGATACATGGATGATACAGCAGAGGATTGGGAGGATGTCATGTGGTCAGATGAAACCAAAATAGAACTTTTTGGTATAAACTTAACTATATATATATGTGTGTATATACATGTGTGTGTGTGTGTGTGTGTATACATATATATGTATATATATATATATTTATTTATTTATTTCTACATACATTATATATATACACACACATACGTATATATGTATATACACATATATATGTATACATACAAACATATATATATAATATATATATAATAACAAAATAATTCAACTTGAAAAAAAAATTGTTTAGAAATGGATGGAATGGTATTTTCACTGGATAGTATTGTCTACTGCAAAGGACGTTAATATAAAAAACACATTTTCTGATTATCGCGTGATATTAATTTCACCCTAATTAATTATGCAACACAAAAAAAATGTTTGTTTAAACGCCATACGTTTCTTATATAGCAGTTCACTTCCCGTCCTGCGGGTGGCAGCAGAGGTCCTCATGGGCACATAAAACACGCTGTCCAAGGTAAGATTGAACAAAACAAATAACAGCAAAAATGTAAACATCCATCCATCCAATTGGGATAAAAATACAGCAAAAAGCTACTTTTTTTTTTTTTTGTCAACCAAATCCAAAACATATAAAAATACAAAGTTTTGTTTGACAATATTGTATAACAATGTCAAATCTTTCTAAACGGAATATTTACATATGCTTAAAAAAATAAAAATAAATTAAAAATTCAAAGTAGTTTGAATAGAAGCTGAGCAACCTTGTGTGATGCATCATTTAAACTTCTATTGTTTGCCTTTCGTAAATATCTCTTGTTTATTTTCAGTTAATACTTTCAACATTTCCACTTTTTCTCTTTACATTGTGCCATTTATGTTAAATGTTTAATTGTATTTCTACAATGTGCCAGTAAAAACTTAGAACACATGTTATCAAACAACAAATGCGGTGTTTTTTTGTTTTTTTTTAACATTATGTTGTAATGTCATCTATTTATTGGGGGAAAACATGCACTAATATCTCATTAGTATTTTTAATTAAAGCTGAAAAATGTACACCTTTTACTCTGAATCCATCTATAATTGCAGAGCATTATTAATTATTATTTTATCAATGTTCCAGCTTTTAATTTCTTGACATGAGTCTTTTTGATTAAATTGTTCGTTTTTTATGATGCAAACATTTTTTTCTTCAAATACTAAAAATGTATGCTTTTTTTCAATAAAAGTAGAACAATTGCCACCTTCTATGACACACATTGTCCTGTTTTTTATTTTTTATTTTGTTTCTACAATGTTCCAGTAAAAAATGCTTAATAAAAAGATCAATAAATGCAGTGTTTCCTTTAACATTAAGTTGTAGTATCACCCCTGTCAAACATTTATTATTTATCACATGAAATAACCATTATTTTTCTTCAAATATTAAAATTAAAATAAAATTGAAAAATTGCTACATTGTCCTGTTTTTTATGTTTAATTTTATTTCCACAATGTTCCAGTAAAAAAATACTTAATACAAAACAATAAACTGATGGCGACTTGTCCAGGGCGTACCCCGCCTTCCGCCCAATTGTAGCTGAGATAGGCACCAGCGCCCCCCGCGACCCCAAAGGGAATAAGCGGTAGAAAATGGATGGATGGATAAAACAATAAATGCAGTGTTTTATTCCACATTAATTTGTAGTATCATCCACTTATTATTCAAAACATGAAAAAAAACATATGGCCAAAAACATGTTTTTCTTCAGATCCTAAAAATGTACGCCATTTTCAATAAAATGGAAAAAATTGGCACCTTCTATGACACATATTGTCCTGTTTTTTTTATGTTTAATTTTATTTTCACAATGTTCCAGTAAAAATACTTAACATAAAACAATAAATGCAGTGTTTTTTTCCACATTATGTTGTAGTATCATCCATTTATTGGGGATAAACATGTCAAATGTATCAAAACATGAAATAACCTTATGGGTAAAAACATTTATTTTTTTCAAATATTAAAAATGTACGCCATCATCATCTTCCGCTTATCCGAGGTCGGGTCGCGGGGGCAACAGCCTAAGCAGGGAAACCCAGACCTCCCTCTCCCCAGCCACTTCGTCTAGCTCTTCCCGGGGGATCCCGAGGCGTTCCCAGGCCAGCCGGGAGACATAGTCTTCCCAACGTGTCCTGGGTCTTCCCCGTGGCCTCCTACCAGCTGGACGTGCCCTAAACACCTCCCTAGGGAGGCGTTCGGGTGGCATCCTGACCAGATGCCCGAACCACCTCATCTGGCTCCTCTCCATGTAAAAATGTACGCTATTTTCAATAAAAGTAGAAAAATTGGCACCTTCTATGACACATATTGTCATGTTTTTTATGTTTATTTTATTTCCACAATGTTCCAGTAACAAATACTTAATATAAGACAATAAATGCAGTGTTTTATTCCACATTATGTCGTAGTATCATCCACTTATTATTCAAAACATGAAATAACCATATGGGCAAATATTAATTTTTCTTCAAATACTAAAAATGTACGCTATTTTCAATAAAAATGGAAAAATTGGCACCTTCTATGACACATATTGTCATGTTTTTTATATTTATTTTATTTCCACAATGTTCCAGTAACAAATACTTCATAATACTTCAAATGGTCCATGGTTCTCGCCCGGAAAAGGGTGGAGTGCCATCTCCGGGTTGGGGAGGAGACCCTGCCCCAAGTGGAGGAGTTCAAGTACCTAGGAGTCTTGTTCACGAGTGAGGGAAGAGTGGATCGTGAGATCGACAGGCGGATCGGTGCGGCGTCTTCAGTAATGCAGATGTTGCACCGATCCGTTGTGGTGAAGAAGGAGCTGAGCCGGAAGGCAAAGCTCTCAATTTACCGGTCGATCTACGTTCCCATCCTCACCTATGGTCATGAGCTTTGGGTCATGACCGAAAGGATAAGATCACGGGTACAAGCGGCCCAAATGAGTTTGGGTCTCTCCCTTAGAGATAGGGTGAGAAGCTCTGCCATCCGGGAGGAGCTCAACGTAAAGCCGCTGCTCCTCCACATGGAGAGGAGCCGAATGAGGTGGTTCGGGCATCTGGTCAGGATGCCACCCGAACGCCTCCCTAGGGAGGTGTTTAGGGCATGTCCAGCTGGTAGGAGGCCACGGGGAAGACCCAGGACACGTTGGAAAGACTATGTCTCCCGGCTGGCCTGGGAACGCCTCGGGATGCCCCGGGAAGAGCTAGACGAAGTGGCTGGGGAGAGGGAAGTCTGGGTTTCCCTGCTTAGGCTGTTGCCCCCGCGACCCGACCTCGGATAAGCGGAAGATGATGGATGGATGGAAAAAAATGCTGTGTTTTTTTAACACTATGTTGTCGTATCATCTCTTTCAACCATTTATTATTCATAAATTGAAATAATCATTATTTTTCTTCACATATTAAAAATGTACGCTTTTTTTCAATAAATGTAGAAAAAATTGTCCTGTTTTTTTATGCTTGATTTTATTTCTCCCAAACAATCAATGCAGTGTGTTCTTCCACATCATGTCATAGATATCATCCATTTATTGGGGGAAAATCATGTCAAATGTATCAAAACATGAAATAACATACATGCTAAAAAAAATGTGTAAAAACTACAAAAAAAGCAGGCTTTTTTAAAATTTATTTATTTATTTTTTGTAAAATAAGAGCTAAAAACTCCTCAGCGCTTACAGTAATTGGCACCTCGTTCACATCATTTCCGTGATCATGTGACCGTTAAGTCCATCGATGTTACATCTTCCAACATTTTTTTTTTCCCCAGTTTCCTTGCCCCCCGAGGGTTGAACTCTAGCAGCCACTACAGCGACGGGGATGTTAGAAGGTGTGGAAGTCAGGAGAGTGGCGGGAGGGATCGAGTGCTGAGCGGGCTGCACTTGACTCTGGAGGAAGGTGAGGACGGAGGATGAGTGAGATGAGGAGACGACGGCGATGAACGAATATGTCCGTCCTCTCTTTTCATTCCAGAACAGTAAGAACTGGAAGGCCGACCTTTGGGTGTGTGGTGGCACACGGGAGTGGAGTAGCCCCCGGGTGCCGAGTGACGATGGAGTCCGGACGAGGGCTGCAGGAAGGGGGTGGAGTGTCTTCCGGTCCCCTGGTAAGGATCCTTCTTCTGCACCTTGGCTCTCTTGGCGTGATGGGAGGCGGGGGAATGAGCGTTGGGAGCGGCCGAGTCGCCGTTGTTGGCGACTTTGTAGAGGAAGACGTCATAGTGGAGGGGGGGGCTCTTCTGTGGGTGGAGCTTGGCCTCTTTGGGGAGGAGCACCTCCAGGCCGATAGTGACTCCGTCCTGGTGTGGAAATATGGCAAGAGGACAAGGGATGCAAACATCGGTAAACAGCAGGAGTGCCCGTTACGTTGACCGCCCGCTACCGGGTCGATGGCAGAGGGTGTGACGGTCTGTCGCCGGCCGGGCATTAAAAAAATGGACCTAAAAATTAGCCATCAAGACGTCACTTTCGTCACTTGATTGACATTTACGGCACCCGAGGGTCATGTGAGAAGATGCTGGCTGCCGCCGGATCATTATTAAGAAAAAACGACCAACAGGAAAGCGAAAAACACTTTTAATTTCTCCCGACTCTCGTCAAAAACATCTAAAGACCGACTGCACAGTTCCTGCCTTCACAATAAAAGCGCTGCTTCATCCAGCCGGGCATTAAAAAAATGGACCGAAAAATTAGCCATCAAGTGGTCACTTTCGTCACTTGATTGACATTTACGGCACCCGAGGGTCTTGTGAGAAGACGCTGGCTGCCGCCGGATCATTATTAAGAAAAAACGACCAACAGGAAAGCGAAAAACACTTTTAATTTCTCCCGACTCTCGTCAAAACATCTAAAGACCGACTGCACAGTTCCTGCCTTCACAATAAAAGCGCTGCTTCATCCAGCCAGCATTACAAAAATAGACCGAAAAATTAGCCATCAAGTGGTCACTTTCGTCACTTGATTGACATTTACGGCACCCGAGGGTCATGTGAGAAGATGCTGGCTGCCGCCAGATCATTAAGAAAAAACGACCAACAGGAAAGCGAAAAACACTTTTAATTTCTCCCGACTCTCGTCAAAAACATCTAAAGACCGACTGCACAGTTCCTGCCTTCACAATAAAAGCGCTGCTTCATCCAGCCAGCCTTACAAAAATAGACCGAAAAATTAGCCATCAAGTGGTCACTTTCGTCACTTGATTGACATGTACGGCACCCGAGGGTCATGTGAGAAGATGCTGGCTGCCGCCGGATCATTATTAAGAAAAAACGACCAACAGGAAAGCGAAAAACACTTTTAATTCCTCCCGACTCTCGTCAAAAACATCTAAAGACCGACTGCACGGTTCCTGCCTTCACAATAAAAGCGCTGCTTCATCCAGCCAGCATTACAAAAATAGACCGAAAAATTAGCCATCAAGTGGTCACTTTCGTCACTTGATTGACATGTACGGCACCCGAGGGTCATGTGAGAAGATGCTGGCTGCCGCCGGATCATTATTAAGAAAAAACGACCAACAGGAAAGCGAAAAACACTTTTAATTCCTCCCGACTCTCGTCAAAAACATCTAAAGACCGACTGCACGGTTCCTGCCTTCACAATAAAAGCGCTGCTTCATCCAGCCAGCATTACAAAAATAGACCGAAAAATTAGCCATCAAGTGGTCACTTTCGTCACTTGATTGACATGTACGGCACCCGAGGGTCATGTGAGAAGATGCTGGCTGCCGCCGGATCATTATTAAGAAAAAACGACCGACAGGCAGGCGAGAAACACTTTTTATTTCGCGCCGTACCTGACGTCAAAACTCCTGCACAGTTCCTATCTTCGCAATAAAAGCCCTGCTTCATCCTGCCTTCGCTAACAAAATAAGAGGCTCAGAAAGCCGGCGCACAAGCCGGCAAGCTACGGAGTTTGCTGCCAATGTGTTTCTGCTGCCAGGTCATTATTAAGAAAAAAGGATCGACAGGAAGGTGAGAAACGCTTTTTATTTCAACAGACTCATCAATACTCTCAAGACCGGCTGCACAATTCCTGCCTTCACAATAAAAGCGCTGCTTCATCCAGCCGGGCATTACAAAAATAAACCTAAAAATTAGCCATCAAGTGGTCACTTTCGTCACTTGATTGACATTTACGGCACCCGAGGGTCTTGTGAGAAGACGCTGGCTGCCGCCGGATCATTATTAAGAAAAAACGACCAACAGGAATGCGAAAAACACTTTTAATTCCTCCCGACTCTCGTCAAAAACATCTAAAGACCGACTGCACAGTTCCTGCCTTCACAATAAAAGCGCTGCTTCATCCAGCCAGGCATTACAAAAATAGACCGAAAAATTAGCCATCAAGTGGTCACTTTCGTCACTTGATTGACATTTACGGCACCCGAGGGTCTTGTGAGAAGACGCTGGCTGCCGCCGGATCATTATTAAGAAAAAACGACCGACAGGAAAGCGAAAAACCCTTTTAATTTCTCCCGACTCTCGTCAAAAACATCTAAAGACCGACTGCACAGTTCCTGCCTTCACAATAAAAGCGCTGCTTCATCCAGCCGGGCATTACAAAAATAAACCTAAAAATTAGCCATCAAGTGGTCACTTTCGTCACTTAATTGACATTTACGGCACCCGAGGGTCTTGTGAGAAGACGCTGGCTGCCGCCGGATCATTATTAAGAAAAAACGACCGACAGGCAGGCGAGAAACTTTTTTAATTTCTCCCGACTCTCGTCAAAAACATCTAAAGACCGACTGCACAGTTCCTGCCTTCACAATAAAAGCGCTGCTTCATCCAGCCAGCATTACAAAAATAGACCGAAAAATTAGCCATCAAGTGGTCACTTTCGTCACTTGATTGACATGTACGGCACCCGAGGGTCTTGTGAGAAGATGCTGGCTGCCGCCGGATCATTATTAAGAAAAAACGACCAACAGGAAAGTGAAAAACACTTTTAATTTCTCCCGACTCTCGTCAAAAACATCTAAAGACCGACTGCACAGTTCCTGCCTTCACAATAAAAGCGCTGCTTCATCCAGCCAGGCATTACAAAAATAGACCGAAAAATTAGCCATCAAGTGGTCACTTTCGTCACTTGATTGACATTTACGGCACCCGAGGGTCTTGTGAGAAGACGCTGGCTGCCGCCGGATCATTATTAAGAAAAAACGACCAACAGGAAAGCGAAAAACACTTTTAATTTCTCCCGACTCTCGTCAAAAACACCTAAAGACCGACTGCACAGTTCCTGCCTTCACAATAAAAGCACTGCTTCATCCAGCCGGGCATTACAAAAATAAACCTAAAAATTAGCCATCAAGTGGTCACTTTCGTCACTTGATTGACATGTACGGCACCCGAGGGTCTTGTGAGAAGACGCTGGCTGCCGCCGGATCATTATTAAGAAAAAACGACCAACAGGAAAGCGAAAAACACTTTTAATTTCTCCCGACTCTCGTCAAAACATCTAAAGACCGACTGCACAGTTCCTGCCTTCACAATAAAAGCGCTGCTTCATCCAGCCAGCATTACAAAAATAGACCGAAAAATTAGCCATCAAGTGGTCACTTTCGTCACTTGATTGACATTTACGGCACCCGAGGGTCTTGTGAGAAGACGCTGGCTGCCGCCGGATCATTATTAAGAAAAAACGACCAACAGGAAAGCGAAAAACCCTTTTAATTTCTCCCGACTCTCGTCAAAACATCTAAAGACCGACTGCACGGTTCCTGCCTTCACAATAAAAGCGCTGCTTCATCCAGCCAGCCTTACAAAAATAAACCTAAAAATTAGCCATCAAGTGGTCACTTTCGTCACTTGATTGACATTTACGGCACCCGAGGGTCTTGTGAGAAGACGCTGGCTGCCGCCGGATCATTATTAAGAAAAAACGACCGACAGGCAGGCGAGAAACACGTTTTATTTCGCGCCGTACCTGACGTCAAAACTCCTGCACAGTTCCTATCTTCGCAATAAAAGCCCTGCTTCATCCTGCCCTCGCTAACAAAATAAGAGGCTCAGAAAGCCGGCGCACAAGCCGGCAAGCTACGGAGTTTGCTGCCAATGTGTTTCTGCTGCCAGGTCATTATTAAGAAAAAAGGATCGACAGGAAGGTGAGAAACGCTTTTTATTTCAACAGACTCATCAATACTCTCAAGACCGGCTGCACAATTCCTGCCTTCACAATAAAAGTGCTGCTTCATCCAGCCGGGCATTACAAAAATAAACCTAAAAATTAGCCATCAAGTGGTCACTTTCGTCACTTGATTGACATTTACGGCACCCGAGGGTCATGTGAGAAGACGCTGGCTGCCGCCGGATCATTATTAAGAAAAAACGACCAACAGGAAAGCGAAAAACACTTTTAATTTCTCCCGACTCTCGTCAAAAACATCTAAAGACCGACTGCACGGTTCCTGCCTTCACAATAAAAGCGCTGCTTCATCCAGCCAGCATAACAAAAATAGACCGAAAAATTAGCCATCAAGTGGTCACTTTCGTCACTTGATTGACATGTACGGCACCCGAGGGTCTTGTGAGAAGACGCTGGCTGCCGCCGGATCATTATTAAGAAAAAACGACCAACAGGAAAGCGAAAAACCCTTTTAATTTCTCCCGACTCTCGTCAAAACATCTAAAGACCGACTGCACGGTTCCTGCCTTCACAATAAAAGCGCTGCTTCATCCAGCCAGCCTTACAAAAATAAACCTAAAAATTAGCCATCAAGTGGTCACTTTCGTCACTTGATTGACATGTACGGCACCCGAGGGTCTTGTGAGAAGACGCTGGCTGCCGCCGGATCATTATTAAGAAAAAACGACCGACAGGCAGGCGAGAAACACGTTTTATTTCGCGCCGTACCTGACGTCAAAACTCCTGCACAGTTCCTATCTTCGCAATAAAAGCCCTGCTTCATCCTGCCTTCGCTAACAAAATAAGAGGCTCAGAAAGCCGGCGCACAAGCCGGCAAGCTACGGAGTTTGCTGCCAATGTGTTTCTGCTGCCAGGTCATTATTAAGAAAAAAGGATCGACAGGAAGGTGAGAAACGCTTTTTATTTCAACAGACTCATCAATACTCTCAAGACCGGCTGCACAATTCCTGCCTTCACAATAAAAGTGCTGCTTCATCCAGCCGGGCATTACAAAAATAAACCTAAAAATTAGCCATCAAGTGGTCACTTTCGTCACTTGATTGACATTTACGGCACCCGAGGGTCATGTGAGAAGATGCTGGCTGCCGCCGGATCATTATTAAGAAAAAACGACCAACAGGAAAGCGAAAAACACTTTTAATTTCTCCCGACTCTCGTCAAAAACATCTAAAGACCGACTGCACGGTTCCTGCCTTCACAATAAAAGCGCTGCTTCATCCAGCCAGGCATTACAAAAATAGACCGAAAAATTAGCCATCAAGTGGTCACTTTCGTCACTTGATTGACATTTACGGCACCCGAGGGTCATGTGAGAAGACGCAGGCTGCCGCCGGATCATTATTAAGAAAAAACGACCGACAGGCAGGCGAGAAACACTTTTTATTTCGCGCCGTACCTGACGTCAAAACTCCTGCACAGTTCCTATCTTCGCAATAAAAGCCCTGCTTCATCCTGCCTTCGCTAACAAAATAAGAGGCTCAGAAAGCCGGCGCACAAGCCGGCAAGCTACGGAGTTTGCTGCCAATGTGTTTCTGCTGCCAGGTCATTATTAAGAAAAAAGGATCGACAGGAAGGTGAGAAACGCTTTTTATTTCAACAGACTCATCAATACTCTCAAGACCGGCTGCACAATTCCTGCCTTCACAATAAAAGCACTGCTTCATCCTGCCTGCGCTAACAAAATAAGAGTCTCAGAAATCTAGAGATTAGGGCTGGGCGATATGACCTTTTATTAATATCTCCATATTTTTAGGCCATGTCACGATACACCATATATATCTCCATATTTTGCCTTAGAATGAACACTTGATGCATATAATGACAGCAGTATGATGATTCTATGTGTCTACATTCAAACATTCTTCTTCATACTGCATTCATATATGCTACTTTTAAACTTTCATGCAGAGAAGGAAATCACAACTAAGTCTAGCAGCTAATGTTAGCCATGCAGCTACAGTATGTGACGTATGTAAGAAGGTGCGCTTGTTTTATGTCTCTGTGAGTAGGAGAGACAAGAAAGAGTGAGAAGAGCCTGTAGTGTAATGCCCGCAGCTAAAAGCAACTGTGTGAGAACGTATACTCCATTATCACCATATAGTCGTTTTCTATATCGCACAGAGACAAACCTGCGGTATATCGAGAATAACAAGATATCGCCCAGCCCTGAGAGCAAGCTACGGAGTTTGCCGCCAATGTATTTCTTGTAAAGTGTATAAAAAAGGAGCATGGACAAATAAGATGGCAAAAAGCAAGTGGTATTGGACAGAAAGGAGGACTTTTTTTTTTGTCCTCTCTTTGAAAATGTGGACGTTATCATCACTACTGTCTGATTCCATCCATCCATCCATCCATTTTCTACCGCTTAGTCCCTTTCGGGGTCGCGGGGGGCGCTGGCGCCTATCTCAGCTACAATCGGGCGGAAGGCGGGGTACACCCTGGACAAGTCGCCACCTCATCGCAGGGCCAACACAGATAGACAGACAACATTCACACTCACATTCACACACTAGGGCCAATTTAGTGTTGCCAATCAACCTATCCCCAGGTGCATGTCTTTGGAAGTGGGAGGAAGCCGGAGTACCCGGAGGGAACCCACGCATTCACGGGGAGAACATGCAAACTCCACACAGAAAGGTCCCGAGCCTGGATTTGAACCCAGGATTGCAGGACCTTCGTATTGTGAGGCAGACGCACTAACCCCTCTGCCACCGTGAAGCCAATCAATGCAAGTCATCAGAATCAGGTCATACACCAACTTATATATATACATAAAGAAAGGAATAAACATGCTTGTATTATCATTAAACACCTTTTGTTGTAACTTCTGGGTTATATAGTTCATGTGTGATGGTCATTCCATAATTTGCATGCTAGATTTATTGCTGATAAATTGATCTGTTATTATTTACAGCTAAAAAGAGTTAAAAGTGAATTGATTTGATTTATATATATGTATTTGATATTGATTATTTGAGAAACGCTGATACTGGATTGATTTGTTTTCTATGTTATAGCCTAAGAAAGGGTTAACTAAAATACTACATGTTCCACAATGCATTGCGGCAAACTGGATGTAATGAAAGGAGCGGGAGCAGGTGCATTGTGGTTGATGAGACTGAGCGTGATGAATGAATGACAGATAACAAGATATAAGGATTGTTTTGTACCGTTTGTATCCCCACATTTTTTCTTATATAAAGTACAACTTTATTTACACATTTCGACGTCCTGTCTTAATACTTTGATCGTAGTTAAACTACACCTTTAACTTGTTAACAAAAACCTCTCTTTCATAAATAAATGAATATAAATGATATATCTGAATGAGGTAGATCCCCTCCACTTGCTCAACTGAAAAGTAGCTGGCCTGCAGAAAAAGTGTGTCCACCTTGCACAAATATTGACTTTTGAGACATTAATCACACAAATTAAATCAAAACGGAGAGCTCGAACAGATTCTGTTCAGAACTTTTATGGACAGAATTTCTAGACGCAGTGAAAGCGTTGAGGGGATCCGGTTTGGTGGCCGCAGGATCAGGTCTCTGCTTTTTGCAGATGATGTGGTCCTGATGGCTTCATCTGGCCAGGATCTTCAGCTCTCACTGGATCGGTTCGCAGCCGAGTGTGAAGCGACCGGGATGGGAATCAGCACCTCCAAGTCCGAGTCCATGGTTCTCGCCCGGGAAAGGGTGGAGTGCCATCTCCGGGTTGGGGAGGAGACCCTGCCCCAAGTGGAGGAGTTCTAGTACCTAGGAATCTTGTTCACGAGTGAGGGAAGAGTGGATGGTGAGATGGACAGGTGGTGTCTTCAGTACTGTGGACGCCGTATCAATCTGTTGTGGTGAAGAAGGAGCTGAGCCGGAAGGCAAAGCTCTCAATTTACCGGTCGATCTACGTTCCCATCCTCACCTGTGGTCATGAGCTTTGGGTCATGACCGAAAGGATAAGATCACGGGTACAAGCGGCCCAAATGAGTTTGGGTCTCTCCCTTAGAGATAGGGTGAGAAGCTCTGTCATCCGGGAGGAACTCAAAGTAAAGCCTCTGCTCCTCCACATGGAGAGGAGCCAGATGAGGTGGTTCGGGCATCTGGTCACTAGGGAGGTGTTTAGGTCGTGTCCGACCAGTAGGAGGCCACGGGGAAGACCCAGGACACGTTGGGAAGACTATGTCTCCTGTAACCTGACCTCGGATAAGCGGAAGAAGATGGATGTATGGATGGATGGGATAGCTCGAGTAGTTTACGTTTCTTCAATTCAGACCAGTTTTTAGGTGTATCAGATGAAGACGCTCATTTTAAAATATCAATGACATTTTAGCCCCTTCCTGCTCTGTCACTGGCAACAATATGCAGTGGAACCTCGATTTGCTTCATTTGTACGAGCTTTTCAACTGACAAACCGTACACACCTTCTCATTCAATGCGTGTTCTTTATTTTCATGACTATTTAAATTGTAGATTGTCACATCAAAACTATGAATGAAACCATGTGGAGTTGTGTGCTTAACAAAAAAAAAAGGTGAAATAACTGAAAACATGTTTTGTATTCTAATATAATTGATCACAATATTTATATTTTCATCAAAATAACCACCCTTTGGCCCGCCTATGTGGGCTCTGAACCGAGGATGTCGTTGTGGCTTGTGCAGCCCTTTGAGACACTCGTGATTTAGGGCTATATAAATAAACATTGATTGATGATTGATTGATTGTTGTGATTAGGCAAAGGGGCCAACAAGCTCCAACAAACTGTCTTACCATGAATTGATTAACGTGGACCCCGACTTAAAAAAGTTGAAAAACTATTCGGGTGTTACCATTTAGTTGTCAATTGTACGGAGTATGTGCTGTACTGTGCAATCTACTAATAAAAGTATCAATGAATTAATCAATCAATCAAGCCCGGCTGCTGCTAATAAAGGCGACAGGTTGGATAACAAGGCCCACCTGGGCCATCCACTCACCTGTCCCTGTCTCCGAGGCCGATCCTGGCACACCCCGTTCCGCGGCAGGTATATTGTTATTTTTTTTTAGCTCATTACCAGTCCAAAGAAAGCAATGGAGAAGCAATGTGTGGTTTGAATAGCGAAACATTTGAACCCATTTCAGTTGAACTGTGTCATTATCTATTTTAAATGGTATTGTGCTGTTACGATCAACTGGTTTTATCTTTGGGAAATTTGCATCATTTCTATATTCTGGTATATTTACACAACCGCATATGCGTTATTCTATATTTTCAATGTAACAAAAGATGTTGGTGTTGTTTACTTGAGTAATATTGCAGTCTACACGTATCTTATGTGTGACTGCCATCATATTGCAGTGTACACGTATCTCTTATGTGTGACTGCCATCATATTGCAGTCTACACGTATCTCTTATGTGTGACTGCCATCATATTGCAGTCTACACATATCTCTTATGTGTGACTGCCATCGTATTGCAGTCTACACGTATCTCTTATGTGTGACTGCCATCATATTGCAGTCTACACGTATCTCTTATGTGTGACTGCCATCGTATTGCAGTCTACACGTATTTCTTATGTGTGACTGCCATCGTATTGCAGTCTACACGTATCTCTTATGTGTGACTGCAAAATCGTATTGCAGTCTACACGTATCTCTTATGTGTGACTGCCATCATATTGCAGTCTACACGTATCTCTTATGTGTGACGGCCATCGTATTGCAGTCTACACGTATTTCTTATGTGTGACTGCCATCATATTGCAGTCTACACGTATTTCTTGTGTGACTGCAATCATATTGCAGTCTACACATATCTCTTATGTGTGACTGCCATCGTATTGCAGTCTACACGTATCTCTTATGTGTGACTGCCATCGTATTGCAGTCTACACGTATTTCTTATGTGTGACTGCCATCGTATTGCAGTCTACATGTATCTCTTATGTGTGACTGCCATCGTATTGCAGTCTACACGTATCTCTTATGTGTGACTGCCATCATATTGCAGTCTACACGTATCTCTTATATGTGACTGCCATCATATTGCAGTCTACACATGTCTCTTATGTGTGACTGCCATCGTATTGCAGTCTACACGTATCTCTTATGTGTGACTGCAATCGTATTGCAGTCCACACGTATCTCTTATGTGTGACTGCCATCATATTGCAGTCTACACATATCTCTTATGTGTGACTGCCATCATATTGCAGTCTACACATGTCTCTTATGTGTGACTGCCATCGTATTGCAGTCTACACGTATTTCTTATGTGTGACTGCAATCGTATTGCAGTCTACACGTATCTCTTATGTGTGACTGCCATTGTATTGCAGTCTACACGTATCTCTTATATGTGACTGCCATCATATTGCAGTCTACACATGTCTCTTATGTGTGACTGCCATCGTATTGCAGTCTACACGTATTTCTTATGTGACTGCAATCGTATTGCAGTCTACACGTATCTCTTATGTGTGACTGCCATTGTATTGCAGTCTACACGTATCTCTTATATGTGACTGCCATCGTATTGCAGTCTACACGTATCTCTTATGTGTGACTGCCATCGTATTGCAGTCTACACGTATCTCTTATGTGTGACTGCAATCGTATTGCAGTCCACACGTATCTCTTATGTGTGACTGCCATCGTATTGCAGTCTACACATGTCTCTTATGTGTGACTGCCATCGTATTGCAGTCTACACATATCTCTTATGTGTGACTGCCATCGTATTGCAGTCTACACGTATCTCTTATGTGTGACTGCCATCATATTGCAGTCTACACATGTCTCTTATGTGTGACTGCCATCGTATTGCAGTCTACACATATCTCTTATGTGTGACTGCCATCGTATTGCAGTCTACACGTATCTCTTATGTGTGACTGCCATCATATTGCAGTCTACACGTATCTCTTATGTGTGACTGCCATCGTATTGCAGTCTACAAGTATCTCTTATGTATGACTGCCATCATATTGCAGTCTACAAGTATTTCTTATGTATGACTGCCATCATATTGCAGTCTACACGTATCTCTTATGTGTGACTGCAATCATATTGCAGTCTACACGTATCTCTTATGTGTGACTGCAATCATATTGCAGTCTACACGTATCTCTTATATGTGACTGCCATCGTATTGCAGTCTACACTTATCTCTTATGTGTGACTGCCATCGTATTGCAGTTTACACGTATCTCTTATGTGTGACTGCCATCGTATTGCAGTCTACACGTATCTCTTATGTGTGACTGCAATCGTATTGCAGTCCACACGTATCTCTTATGTGTGACTGCCATCATATTGCAGTCTACACATGTCTCTTATGTGTGACTGCCATCGTATTGCAGTCTACACATATCTCTTATGTGTGACTGCCATCGTATTGCAGTCTACACGTATCTCTTATGTGTGACTGCCATCATATTGCAGTCTACACATGTCTCTTATGTGTGACTGCCATCGTATTGCAGTCTACACATATCTCTTATGTGTGACTGCCATCGTATTGCAGTCTACACGTATCTCTTATGTGTGACTGCCATCATATTGCAGTCTACACGTATCTCTTATGTGTGACTGCCATCGTATTGCAGTCTACAAGTATCTCTTATGTATGACTGCCATCATATTGCAGTCTACAAGTATTTCTTATGTATGACTGCCATCATATTGCAGTCTACACGTATCTCTTATGTGTGACTGCAATCATATTGCAGTCTACACGTATCTCTTATGTGTGACTGCAATCATATTGCAGTCTACACGTATCTCTTATATGTGACTGCCATCGTATTGCAGTCTACACTTATCTCTTATGTGTGACTGCCATCGTATTGCAGTTTACACGTATCTCTTATGTGTGACTGCCATCGTATTGCAGTCTACACGTATCTCTTATGTGTGACTGCCATCATATTGCAGTCTACACATGTCTCTTATGTGTGACTGCCATCGTATTGCAGTCTACACGTATTTCTTATGTGTGACTGCAATCGTATTGCAGTCTACACGTATCTCTTATGTGTGACTGCCATCGTATTGCAGTCTACAAGTATATCTTATGTGTGACTGCCATCATATTGCAGTCTACACGTATCTCTTATGTGTGACTGCAATCATATTGCAGTCTACACGTATCTCTTATATGTGACTGCCATCGTATTGCAGTCTACACGTATCTCTTATGTGTGACTGCCATCGTATTGCAGTCTACACGTATCTCTTATGTGTGACTGCCATCATATTGCAGTCTACACATATCTCTTATGTGTGACTGCCATCGTATTGCAGTCTACACGTATTTCTTATGTGTGACTGCAATCGTATTGCAGTCTACACGTATCTCTTATGTGTGACTGCCATCATATTGCAGTCTACACGTATCTCTTATGTGTGACTGCCATCATATTGCAGTCTACACGTATCTCTTATGTGTGACTGCCATCATATTGCAGTCTACACATATCTCTTATGTGTGACTGCCATCGTATTGCAGTCTACACGTATTTCTTATGTGTGACTGCCATCGTATTGCAGTCTACACGTATCTCTTATGTGTGACTGCCATCGTATTGCAGTCTACACGTATTTCTTATGTGTGACTGCCATCGTATTGCAGTCTACACGTATTTCTTATGTGTGACTGCCATCGTATTGCAGTCTACACGTATCTCTTATGTGTGACAGCCATCGTATTGCAGTCTACACGTATCTCTTATGTGTGACTGCCATCGTATTGCAGTCTACACATATCTCTTATGTGTGACTGCAATCATATTGCAGTCTACACGTATCTCTTATGTGTGACTGCCATTGTATTGCAGTCTACACGTATCTCTTATGTGTGACAGCCATCGTATTGCAGTCTACACGTATCTTTTATGTGTGACTGCAATCATATTGCAGTCTACAAGTATCTCTTATGTGTGACTGCCATCATATTGCAGTCTACAAGTATATATTATGTATGACTGCCATCATATTGCAGTCTACAAGTATATCTTATGTATGACTGCCATCATATTGCAGTCTACACGTATCTCTTATGTGTGACTGCAATCGTATTGCAGTCTACACGTATCTCTTATGTGTGACTGCCATCGTATTGCAGTCTACAAGTATATCTTATGTGTGACTGCCATCATATTGCAGTCTACACGTATCTCTTATGTGTGACTGCAATCATATTGCAGTCTACACGTATCTCTTATATGTGACTGCCATCGTATTGCAGTCTACACGTATCTCTTATGTGTGACTGCCATCGTATTGCAGTCTACACGTATCTCTTATGTGTGACTGCCATCATATTGCAGTCTACACATATCTCTTATGTGTGACTGCCATCGTATTGCAGTCTACACGTATTTCTTATGTGTGACTGCAATCGTATTGCAGTCTACACGTATCTCTTATGTGTGACTGCCATCATATTGCAGTCTACACGTATCTCTTATGTGTGACTGCCATCATATTGCAGTCTACACGTATCTCTTATGTGTGACTGCCATCATATTGCAGTCTACACATATCTCTTATGTGTGACTGCCATCGTATTGCAGTCTACACGTATTTCTTATGTGTGACTGCCATCGTATTGCAGTCTACACGTATTTCTTATGTGTGACTGCAATCATATTGCAGTCTACACGTATCTCTTATGTGTGACTGCCATTGTATTGCAGTCTACACGTATCTCTTATGTGTGACAGCCATCGTATTGCAGTCTA
Source organism: Nerophis ophidion (assembly GCF_033978795.1). Taxonomy (NCBI): domain Eukaryota; kingdom Metazoa; phylum Chordata; class Actinopteri; order Syngnathiformes; family Syngnathidae; genus Nerophis; species Nerophis ophidion. Next base: position 45,341,761 of record NC_084631.1, read on the forward strand.
CACGTATCTTTTATGTGTGACTGCAATCATATTGCAGTCTACAAGTATCTCTTATGTGTGACTGCCATCATATTGCAGTCTACAAGTATATATTATGTATGACTGCCATCATATTGCAGTCTACAAGTATATCTTATGTATGACTGCCATCATATTGCAGTCTACACGTATCTCTTACGTGTGACTGCCATCGTATTGCAGTCTACAAGTATATCTTATGTATGACTGCCATTGTATTGCAGTCTACAAGTATATCTTATGTATGACTGCCATCATATTGCAGTCTACACGTATCTCTTATGTGTGACTGCAATCGTATTGCAGTCTACACGTATCTCTTATGTGTGACTGCCATCGTATTGCAGTCTACAAGTATATCTTATGTATGACTGCCATCGTATTGCAGTCTACAAGTATATATTATGTATGACTGCCATCGTATTGCAGTCTACACGTATCTCTTATGTGTGACTGCCATCGTATTGCAGTCTACAAGTATATCTTATGTATGACTGCCATCGTATTGCAGTCTACAAGTATATATTATGTATGACTGCCATCATATTGTAGTCTACACGTATATATTATGTATGACTGCCATCATATTGTAGTCTACACGTATCTCTTATGTGTGACTGCCATCTACTGGTCACACTTATCATTTCATCAGCTTTGAGGTCGGTAAGCACTAGAGAAAAGTGCTATATAAATATAATTAACTTCACTAAAAATAAGGTACTTTATTATTTGTCGGACCATTTGATCCAACTATTAGGTAAAACCGAGGTGCAGGTACCACTGTATGGCATGTACATCCTCCTCTAATGCCGTTGTAATGCGCAAGGGTGGCTGTCCATGGTGCTGAATGGACATTTTCCCTGTGTGTGTGTGTGTGTGTGCGTGTGTGTGTGTGTGTGTGTGTGTGTAAGTGCGTGTGCGAGCAGCCTACTGTAGCACAAAAGCGGGGTCAGTGGAGCGTTCAGTTATTATTAGCGAGGGAGCAGCTGGGCGGCCGTTAGCTTCGTGAGCAGCAGACATGCGGACACAAAAAAAAGAGACACACCAGAGGGGGGAAGTAGAGCTCACAGGCGCGAGTTGAAGAAAATGAAAAAAGATTTATTCCCACCACTGTTAACGAGAATCCTCCATTAAGAGCCCAAAAAGTAGAAAAGAACCTCAAGTACATAAAAGTATTAGAAATGAGACAGAGAAGCAAGACACAGTGTGTGTAGTACAGTATAGAGACTCCAATATCCAAGCAAACACGTCTACACACTTATCATTAGCAATGCCCAACATGGAAAAAGTTGCGAGTACACTTCCACTTTAATTCCACATCTTTTTTTTTTCTTCATTATTTTCAGACACTTTGATAACACCGATGCATGCGGGCGGAGAGCGAGACAGTAAGGGGGGGCAGGCAGAGAGGGGGACAGAACGGGAGACAATGGCGGGCGTTCTTTGGCCGTGAAAGACCAAGGCAGGGCGTCGGAAGCGAGGAAAAGTCCGTGGTGAGTCGGCGGGAGGGAGGAAAGAAAGCAGGCGGCGCCACTATTGTAAACATCATTGTAAACATGTGCTATCCTTCAATGCTGTGCTTACTTTAACATCAGGCCTGACTGGACACACCTGTGTGTGTGTGTGTGTGTGTGTGTGCTCTTCTGGGGGCTCCACCGGGACTTTATACCAAGTTGTTGTGGAGCATGTTTACCTCCGTGTTGTCGTCTGTGCTGTTGGGGGCCTGGCTATGGTCGTGGACCACGGAGGTCGGCCGGTTGTTCTCGTGTTTGGGCGAATGACAGTTGAGGATGTTCATGGCGCCCTCTTCCTTGGGCGGGGGCGACTTGGCCTGGTCCTCCTGCTTCTTGGGGTCGTCCTGTCGGGAAGGCGACTTGGTTTTTAGAAATGTAGCACACTTGGACACACAGCTCAAAACAGAGAGAGCACTCCAAGTACATCGAGGGCAACAGGGCCTCCTGACTGCTAATGTGAGTGTGCACACTGATCAGAGCTTCTCCAATAATTGGATTTCACATCAATCTTTCTTTTATTAAAAATGTCTCTACCCTGGAGGGGGCTGGCCAGTACACAATGGAGCTGATAGTATTTTGATTGGGGGGGAGGGGGCGTGAAAAATGTATGTCCCCTATAGGGTGCATGACAAAATAATGGAGCTCAATAGTATTTCGATTGAAGGGGGCGTGAGAAATGTATGTCGTCTAGAGGGTGCATGACAAAATAATGTAGCTCAATAGTATTTTGATTGAAGGGGGTGTGAGAAATGTATGTCCCCTAGAGGGTGCATGACAAAATAATGTAGCTCAATAGTATTTTGATTGAAGGGGGCGTGAGAAATGTATGTCCCCTAGAGGGTGCATGACAAAATAATGTAGCTCAATAGTATTTTGATTGAAGGGGGCGTGAGAAATGTATGTCCCCTAGAGGGTGCATGACAAAATAATGTAGCTCAATAGTATTTTGATTGAAGGGGGCGTGAGAAATGTATGTCCCCTAGAGGGTGCATGACAAAATAATGTAGCTCAATAGTATTTCGATTTAAGGGGGGCATGAAAAATGTATGTCGTCTAAAGGGTGCATGACAAAATAATGTAGCTCAATAGTATTTTGATTGAAGGGGGCGTGAGAAATTTATGTCCCCTAGAGGGTGCATGACAAAATAATGTAGCTCAATAGTATTTTGATTGAAGGGGGCGTGAGAAATGTATGTCGTCTAGAGGGTGCATGACAAAATAATGTAGCTCAATAGTATTTTGATTGAAGGGGGGCGTGAGAAATGTATGTCGTCTAAAAGGGGCATGACAACTTAATAGAGCTCAATAGTATTTTTTTTAGGGGGGGCGTGAGAAATGGCTGTCCTCTGGAGGTAGCATGACAAAATAATGGAGCTCAATAGTATTTCGACTTAAGGGGGCATGAGAAATGTCTGTCTAGAGGGTGCATGACAAAATAATGGAGCTCAATAGTATTTTGATTGAAGGGGGCGAGAGAAATGTATGTCGTCTAAAAGGGGCATGACAACTTAATAGAGCTCAATAGTATTTTTTTTAGGGGGGGGCGTGAGAAATTTCTGTCCTCTGGAGGTAGCATGACAAAATAATGGAGCTCAATAGTATTTCGATTTAAGGGGGGGCGTGAGAAATGTATGTCGTCTAGAGGGTGCATGACAAAATAGTGGAGCTTAATAGTATTTTGATTGAAGGGGGCGTGAGAAATGTAATGAGGGGTGCATGACAAAATAATGTAGGTCAATAGTATTTCGATGTGGATGGGGGGCGTGAGAAATGTATGTCGTCTAAAAGGGGCATGACAACTTAATAGAGCTCAATAGTATTTTTTTTAGGGGGGGGCGTGAGAAATGGCTGTCTGGAGGTAGCATGACAAAATAATGGAGCTCAATAGTATTTCGACTTAAGGGGGCGTGAGAAATGTCTGTCTAGAGGGTGCATGACAAAATAATGGAGCTCAATAGTATTTTGATTGAAGGGGGCGTGAGAAATGTATGTCGTCTAAAAGGGGCATGACAACTTAATAGAGCTCAATAGTATTTTTTTTAGGGGGGGGCGTGAGAAATTTCTGTCCTCTGGAGGTAGCATGACAAAATAATGGAGCTCAATAGTATTTCGATTTAAGGGGGGCGTGAGAAATGTATGTCGTCTAGAGGGTGCATGACAAAATAGTGGAGCTTAATAGTATTTTGATTGAAGGGGGCGTGAGAAATGTAATGAGGGGTGCATGACAAAATAATGTAGGTCAATAGTATTTCGATGTGGATGGGGGGCGTGAGAAATGTATGTCGTCTAAAAGGGGCATGACAACTTAATAGAGCTCAATAGTATTTTTTTTAGGGGGGGGGGTGAGAAATGGCTGTCCTCTGGAGTGGGCATGACAGTAAATATTTGAAATCAATAATGGGGGGGGGGCATGAAAATTGTCTGTCCCCTATGGGCATTACAAATAATTGAGAAGCACTGGCATGCATACATCTGGAAGTGGATGTACATTGTGTTGTTTTCATCCATGATGTTTAATATGGATGTACATTGTGTTGTTTTCATCAATGATGTTTAATATGGATGTACATTGTGTTGTTTTCATCAATGATGTTTAATATGGATGTACATTGTGTTGTTTTCATCAATGATGTTTAATAGTCTGCTTGTCCTTTGTAGTCAACTTGGTCCATAAGCACACAAATGTGTACTTCCTAGTGGTTAGAGTGTCCTCCCTGAGATGGTTAGGTCGTGAGTTCAAACCCCAGCCGAGTCATACCAAAGACTATAAAAATGGGAGCCATTACGTCCCTGCTTGGCACTCAGCATCAAGGCTTGGAATTGGGGGTTAAATCACCAAAAATGATTCCCGGGCGTGGCACCGCTGCTGCCCACTGCTCCCCTCACCTCCCAGGGGGTGATCAAGGGTGATGGGTCAAATGCAGAGAATAATTTTGCCACACCAAGAGTGTGTGTGACAATAATTGCTACTTTAACTTTTCATGTTTAGTGACATGCTCATTATTATTTTTACACTTTTTTTCTTCCAAATTCCATTGTATGTTATACTCTTCTGACACCACCAGATGGCAGTATAAGTGTCCACATAAGTGGCCGTAAGACCCCAGTTCAGTTGTGTTCACAATTTTGGAAATAAGAGCTAAAAGGTGATGTCCACGCATGTGGCCTCTAAGCCTTTAGAGGGTCATGATTCTCTGGTGAGAGTATTTGACGAGCGCTGTTTTTGTCCTACTAATTTTGGTGGTCCTTGAACTCACCGTAGTTTGTTTACATGTATCTTCAAGAGAAAGACATATTTTATGCCACTCATTATTTGTCTCATTTTGTCCATCAATCTCTTCATGATGTGCGTGAATGAACTTTGTTGATGTCCTCGACTCGTGTGGAGTGCACGCCGATCGATGCTAACATGCTATTTAGGCTAGTTTTACATACGTATTGCATCATAATGCCTCACTTGTAGGTACTGTAGGGCTGGGCGATACAGCCTTTTTTTTTGATTACTCAATATTTTTAGGCCATGTCACGATACACCATATATATCTCCATAGTTTGCCTTAGCCCTGAATGAACACTTGATGCATATAATGACAGCAGTATGATGATTCTATGTGTCTACATTCAAACATTCTTCTTCATACTGCATTCATATATGCTACTTTTAAACTTTCATGCAGAGAGGGAAATCACAACTAAAAGTGTATTTATGAAACAGTTATTGGCACAGTGGCACAAACATTCATGTCATTTCTAAAACAGAAAGTGCAAGATTGTCAGAGACATTTTAAAACAAGCTATTAGTGCACTTTTGTGCATGATGTCACTAAGATGACATATCAAAACAACACTAAATTAAAGTGCACTTTTTGTACAGAACGCCACTACAATAGTTTAAAACAAATAAAGTGCACTTTTGTGCATGATGTCACTAAGATGACATATCAAAACAACACTAAATTAAAGTGCACTTTTTGTACAGAATGCCACTAAAATAGTTTTAAACAAATAAAGTTCACTTTTGTGCATGATGTCACTAAGATGACATATCAAAACAACACTAAATTAAAGTGCACTTTTTGTACAGAATGCCACTAAAATAGTTTTAAACAAATAAAGTGCACTTTTGTGCATGATGTCACTAAGATGACATATCAAAACAACACTAAATTAAAGTGCACTTTTTGTACAGAATGCCACTACAATAGTTTAAAACAAATAAAGTGCACTTTTGTGCATGATGTCACTAAGATGACATATCAAAACAACACTAAATTAAAGTGCACTTTTTGTACAGAACACCACTACAATAGTTTAAAACAAATAAAGTGCACTTTTGTGCATGATGTCACTAAGATGACATATCAAAACAACACTAAATTAAAGTGCACTTTTTGTACAGAACGCCACTACAATAGTTTAAAACAAATAAAGTGCACTTTTGTGCATGATGTCACTAAGATGACATATCAAAACAACACTAAATTAAAGTGCACTTTTTCTACAGAATGCCACTACAATAGTTTAAAACAAATAAAGTGCACTTTTGTGCATGATGTCACTAAGATGACATATCAAAACAACACTAAATTAAAGTGCACTTTTTGTACAGAACGCCACTACAATAGTTTAAAACAAATAAAGTGCACTTTTGTGCATGATGTCACACAAGATATTTCAATAAGTGTCAAATAAAAATGAGCTGCATAATAGGAAATCAAATAGTGTATGTCCTTCACTATGTGGTAGGTTCCTGCGGACGTTATCTTCTTATGTTGTTGACTATTTTTTTCATACGGTGTTGATCTGGAAATGTTTGCCTCTACATTTTGTTGAAATGATGCTACATATTAGCAGTAATGCTACTTTTTGTAGCAACGCTTTTGTCCCACACTTGACAAATGACGGTCCCACTTGAAGCCAAACCACCGCCAGACGATGGACCCCCTGCTGTTTTTCTTGGGAATTATTCTTCCTTCATTTGTTGGCAGAGTCGCACCTTTTTTCTCTCGTATTACCACTCGCACGGCTCCGCTAGCATCACAGCTAACGTTACCCATGTAGCTACCTCTCTGCTCCGTGAGGGCGTATACGTATGTGACGTATGCAAGAAGGTGCGCTTGTTTTACGTCTTTTGAGAAGGAGAGACAAGAAGGAGTGGGAAGAGCCTGTAGTGTAATGCCCGCAGCTAAAAGCAACTGCGTGAGAACGTATACTCCAATATCACCATATAGTCATTTTCTATATCGCACAGAGACATACAACACTAATATATATATATATATATATATATATATATGTCTTGATTGGATTATCCGGAGAATAGTGCTCGATACCGTGGTAGAGCGCAATATGTAGGTGTGGGAAAAAATCACAAGACTACTTCATCTCTACAGAACTGTTTCATGAGGGGTTCCCTCAATCATCAGGAGATTTTAATGGAAGCATTCACATACAATGGTTTATATAGAGCACAGAGTGGGTGGGTACAAGCAGGCGTAGGTTGTGGTGATTGGCTCATGTGTTACCTAGGAGGTGTTTCCGTCTATGGCGGCATGTTGAAATGATTTCACTGCGCTTGTTGAGGGATGATAGATCTGGATGATATATAATAAACAGTTGCTTCGGTAGGATTAACCGAAGCAGCGTTCAGAACAAGATGGAATAATCACAACGCCTCCTTTAGAAACCAGACTTTGCAGAATTCTACAGAACTCAGCAAACACATTTGGAACCTCAAAGACAATAATGTTGAATATTCAATAACATGGCAAATTCTTGCATCCAGCACACCTTACAACAGTGGTAATAAAAGATGCAACCTATGCTTAAAAGAGAAACTGTTTATTATATATCATCCAGATCTATCATCCCTCAACAAGCGCAGTGAAATCATTTCAACATGCCGCCATAGACGGAAACACCTCCTAGGTAACACATGAGCCAATCACCACACCCTACGCCTGCCTGTACCCACCCACTCTGTGCTCTATATAAACCATTGTATGTGAATGCTTCCATTAAAATCTCCTGATGATTGAGGGAACCCCTCATGAAACAGATCTGTAGAGATGAAGTAGTCTTGTGATTTTTTCCCCACACCTACATATATATATATATATATATATATATATATATATATATATATATATATATATACATATATATATATATACACAAAAGAAAAAAATCAAATCAGCCATCTGACATTTTAACTCGCGCAGAGCGGTCCATGTGCCTGCGGGGGCTTTTTAGCCTCTGCACCTGACATTTAGAGCTAGTCTATAACTGCACTAAAACGCCAGCAGAACATCCCGTCAGCTCAGCCAAACGTGGCAAATTGCATCAAGAGTCCACGCTGCATGAACCGCCACGTCGTTACAAGGTCTCTCCAAACCTAACCTGCCCTCCTGCGTGCCGCGTAAGGCGGGGCTGGTGTGACCGCCGTCGGGTGGAAACTAGAGGCCGCGCGCGTCTGCGTGTGTCAGCTCGTTGAGGTCACCCATTGATCGGCGTGTCACCGACAGCTGAAGGTCACATGCACAGCCGGCGTTAAGTGGGCCACCATCGATTGGTCATTACGGGGCCAGAGATGGACACAAACGTCCCCTTTCTCGCTGTCGTGTCCATAAGTTTTAATGACATATCTGCTGCTTCGTTTGCATTATTAAACACAAAATGTTGAAAATAAATGACCACTAAGGTGCGGTCAGCAATTAAACACAGTCAAGAGAGAAACGTAATGATTGTATCTCGCCTGGATGCATTACATTTATAGTTATGAAGTGTTTCATAACCAAAATATTGAAAATAAATGACCACTGAGGTGCGGTCAGCAATTAAACACAGTCAAGAGAGAAACCTAATGATTGTTTCCCACCTGGATGCAATACATTTATAGTTATGAAGTGTTTTATAACCAAAATATTGCAAATAAATGACCACTAAGGTGCGGTCAGCAATTAAACACAGTCAAGAGAGAAACCTAATGATTGTTTCCCACCTGGATGCAATACATTTATAGTTATGAAGTGTTTTATAACCAAAATATTGAAAATAGATGACCACTAAGGTGCGGTCAGCAATTAAACACAGTCAAGAGAGAAACCTAATGATTGTTTCCCACCTGGATGCAATACATTTATAGTTATGAAGTGTTTTATAACCAAAATATTGAAAATAAATGACCACTAAGGTGCGGTCAGCAATTAATCACAGTCAAGAGAGAAACCTAATGATTGTTTCCTACCTGGATGCAATACATTTATAGTTATGAAGTGTTTTATAACCAAAATATTGAAAATAAATGACCACTAAGGTGCGGTCAGCAATTAAACACAGTCAAGAGAGAAACCTAATGATTGTTTCCTACCTGGATGCATTACATTTATAGTTATGAAGTGTTTTATAACCAAAATATTGAAAATAGATGACCACTAAGGTGCGGTCAGCAATTAAACACAGTCAAGAGAGAAACCTAATGATTGTTTCCCACCTGGATGCATTACATTTATAGTTATGAAGTGTTTTATAACCAAAATATTGAAAATAGATGACCACTAAGGTGCGGTCACCAATTAAACACAGTCAAGAGAGAAACCTAATGATTGTTTCCCACCTGGATGCATTACATTTATAGTTATGAAGTGTTTTATAACCAAAATATTGCAAATAAATGACCACTAAGGTGCGGTCAGCAATTAAACACAAGAGAGAAACCTAATGATTGTTTCCCACCTGAATGCATTACATTTATAGTTATGAAGTGTTTCATAACCAAAATCGTCACATTTAATTTGGAAACATTGTCTTGATTACAATTTGTTTTTTTTACAAATGTCAAACTCAAGGCCCAGGGGTCAAATCTAGCCTGCCACAACATTTAATTTGGCCCTCAAAAACCTGGAAATAATATGCGTCATTAAAGTACTTCATATTTTCCTACTAAATGTATTAGTTTTTTCCATTTTGACAGAAAAAACACATGTACTCAATTTTTCAACATAAATATTACATCAATCCACCCATCCATTTTCTACCGCTTGTCTCTTTCTTATAATGTAACACATGTATGATCATACATTCAAACAATGTGTTTGTTAAACTACAAATAAATGCTTTTTTATCTGTTTGACTTAAGATTTCATCAAATTGTCAAATAATGGAGCTCAATAGTATTTCGATTGAGGGACAGGGGCGTGAAAAATGTCTGTCCTCTCCAGGGGGCATGACAAAATAATGGAGCTTAATAGTATTTTGATTGGGGGGGGGCGTGAAAAATGTCTGTCCTCTCGAGGGGGCATGACAAAATAATGGAGCTTAATAGTATTTTGATTGGGAGGGGCGTGAAAAATGTATGTCCTCTCGAGGGGGCATGACAAAATAATGGAGCTTAATAGAATTTTGATTGAGGGGGCGTGAAAAATGTCGCTCCTCCAGAGGTGTCATGACAAAATAATGGAATTCAATAGTATTTCGATTGAGAGGAGGCATGAAAAATGTCTGTCCCCTAAAGGGTGCATGACAAAATAATGAAGCTCAATTGTATTTTGATAGAGGGGGGGCGTGAGAAATGTATGTCCTCTAGAGGGTGCATGACAAAATAATGAAGCTCAATTGTATTTTGATAGAAGGGGGGCGTGGAAAATGTATGTCCTCTAGAGGGGGCATGACAAAATAATGGAGCTTAATAGTATTTTGATTGGGGGGGGGGGGGGCGTGATAAATGTCTGTCCTCTAGAGGGGACATGACAAAATAATGAAGCTTAATAGTATTTTGATGGGGGGGGGGGCGTGATAAATGTCTGTCCTCTAGAGGAGGCATGACAAAATAATGGAGGTTAATAGTATTTTGATTGGGGGGGGGCATGATAAATGTCTGTCCTCTAGAGGGGACATGACAAAATAATGGAGGTTAATAGTATTTTGATTGGGGGGGGGGGGGGGGGGGTGAAAAATGTCTGTCCTCTAGAGGAGGCATGACAAAATAATGGATCTTAATAGTATTTTGATTGAGGTATCCATGAAGTAAGATGACGTATTATGTTGAAGGGGGCAGGAAAATATAAGATTTTTCTTCATCCTGCTCCTTCTCAGGCATTAGTGTGTGAATGTAAAAGTGTATAATTGAGGTATAATTGTCTATTGATCAAAGATGCACATCAATGAAGGAGATAAATAAAATAAAAAAAGCATAAATCTGTCACAAGGTTAGTTTTTTAATTGTTCTCTGAGCAATTCCAGTTGATCAAGCCTTATTCGTAATTGTATTTAATTTATTTCATCTTATTTTTTTATTTGATCAAGCCTTTTCCAGAAGTCCACACTACAAAATAATACAAGTATGCACATTATAGGCTCAAAGTTTGTACACACCTTGTCATTCAATGCCTTTTCTTTATTGTCATGACTATTTACATTGTAGATTGTCACATCAAAACTATGAATGAACACATGAAAACATAGTTTTGTTCTACTCGTGCAATGACAATAAAGTCCTATCCAATGTGGAGTTTTATGTACTTAACAAAAAAAAAAAGATGAAATAACTGAAAACATGTTTTCTATTCTAGTTTCTTCAAAATAGCCACCCATTGCTCTGATTACTGCTTTGCACACTCTTGGCATTCTCTCCATGGGCTTCAAGAGGTAGTCACCTAAAATGTTTTTTACTTCACAGGTGTGCCTTATCAGGGTTGTGTTACGCCGGGTTGCAGTTTGCTGCAAGGTTCGTTCCCTCCGGGATGCAGACGGACGACTCCGGACGAAAACCGTGAGGTAGGAGCTGATTTGTTGATCATAAATCGTAGCCAAACACGGAAACAAGCTTAAGGGAAAACATGCCTATCGGTAACCACTTTGCTCAAGAAGCAAAAACTCGGGAGTCAAGAACTACAAACCTAACTTGTCGCATGAAGCAAACAAAGAAGCCAGGCTGACGTACCGGCAAGGGCAGGCTTAAATAATGCCTCTGATTAGTGTTCGAGGGACAGCTGAGCGTCCAGAACACCAATCAGTAAGTAACCAATTTAAACAAACTCAAGGGTGCACAACAACGGGAACAAAGGGGAGTCCAAAACCAGCAGAAAAGAACAAAAACATGATCCGGGCCACAGATCATGACTGGTTGATTAGTGGAATTTCTTGCTGTACCAACGGGGTCGGAACCATCAGTTGTGTTGTGACTGAGAAGGTGTGTCCAAATGTTTGGCCTGTACTGTATGTCATTTTATGCCATGAGGTTCATGTTTTTCTGACCTACCATTAATCTCTGAGTAATTTCACTTTATTATGTCACGATCTCACATAACACTTATTATAAATGTCATGCGTTTTCTTCCTGTTGTCCTCCTTTTTCCTTGAGTCTTACTGAGCTTTTATCTTTTTTTAAAATTACAAACGCACCCGCGTCATGGCCAATTTTATGCAAATTATACGACAAAGTGATTGAGGCCCCCCTCGACCCCTGCAACCCACCACTACAAGTAGATATTAGTCCTGTGGGGAACACTGCACTTATTTAAGAAGTTGGCAAAGCGATGCATGCGCCACATACAAGCCACGGCGGGGACGTGTGTGCAACACAACAGCAGGACAGCTGCAGAAGCATAAAAAGGTACACGGCGGAGCAGGGACCTTGCTGAGAGATTGGTTGCGGGGGAGCCTTGCAGCAGGTGATTAATCATTCTACCTACACACTCCCAATGCCAAAGCAGGGTATTGTTGTGGAGCTCTGTGGTCAAGTCAATGCTGTAGTTGAAGGGGTCTAAGCCTTACTTGCCAACCTTAAGACCTCCGAATTCTGAATTCGGGAGATTGTGTGTGTGTGTGTGTGTGTGGGGGGGGGGGGGGGTGGTATATTTAAGGCGAGAATTCACTGAAATATATATATATAATAGGGCTGGGCAACGATTAAAAATTTTAATCGAAGTTAATCGCACTATTCCTCAGATTAATCGCGATTAACTGCATTGTATACGCAAAGCCCAATAATGAATTCAAAAGTAGTGTGTAGTGCACCTTTATTGGAATATTCTCCCACATGAACAAAAGCGCCAAAACATTTGTTGTGCAAACACAATTTAAATCAGTCCTTGTTAAACAGTAGCAGTTAAATAGCATATTTGATGAAAATCAACTCCAAAAAATGTAAATACAAACATTTAAGCTTATTGCCACTGCCAGGGTATTTAAGTTATCCTGTTTGTTATGGAAAATAAATATAATCTACATACAAATCTCTGAGCCACAATCATAACATCTGAACAGGCAATTTCTGAGGTAACAGCAGAAACATTTTTTTGATCAGGGATCTTTAAAAAACCTATATTATAGGTAGTGGGCTGTTTTAGGGAATTTTGGATCAAATTATCCATAGTAGCAATATTAATAATGTTGTGTTTATTCTGCGTAGTGCACTTAAAATAATTATGACCATATCTAGGAATTGATATGATGGAAATTTTCCGATTGTTTGCTTGGTGCTTTGATAAACTGAAGGCATCATATACATGGTACTATATTGTGATGTTATGAGCCAGGGAAAAAAAGAACTACCCTACCCAGCATGCAACAGGAGTGAGGAGCATGTATAGGTTGTGTCGCCATGACGGCATCTTGTATGTTGTGATATGCACGCTCTGAAAGCAAACGTTAAGAACTCAGCCAACACTCCTGGTCTGCATTATTCATAAATAGACAGACAACACATATACTCCGCTGCTTCACAGGCCGCTGGATGTAGCCGGCAAAGTATTCCCATGCTAGCTAGCCGCTCTAGCAAGCACGCCTCATTCAGTCCAAAACGGCCCGATCTATCCACATCCAGAATTGTCTGGCGGTCGTAAGTGATCCCGGAGTGACCACGCTGTAAGCCAGCCAGGAAATTTGCAGAATTGTCCGGTATTTTTGCCAAATGTTCCATCTTTACCAAGAGCCCCTCCACGCCGGGCGACGCCATCTTGTTAAGAAAAGGCGTTAACAAAATAAAAGCATGTAAACAACATACGCAAATGTGCGATAAAATAATTGTCGGCGTTAATAGATTGGTGAGTTAACTCGTAATTAACGCATTAATTTGCCCACCCCTAATATATATATATATATATATATATATATATATATATATATATATATATATATATATATATATATATATATATATATATATACGGTGTTTCTCACAGGTCAGGCATCTATTTGTGAAGGTGTGGTCGAGGGGGGTGGGGGGGGGGGTTAGGCACATCAATGAAGGAGATAATTATAATATTTACATATTTATATAATATGTAACTACAAGCTCCATTCACAGACAGAGTCCCGGTCGAGCGAGTCAAAAGACGGAAAAAAAATGTTTTATTTTTATTTTTTTAATTTGTGGCGGCCGTAATTCTTTCGTGGCGGGCCGCCACAAATAAATGAATGTGTGGGAAACCCTGATATATATATATATATATATATATATATATATATATACATATATATATATATATATACACACATATATATATATATACACATATATATATATATATATATATATATATGTGTATATATATGTATGTATATATATATATATATATATATATATATATATATATATATATGTGTATATATATATATATGTGTATATATATATATATATATATATATGTATATATATATATACTTGCTGTAGTTTGAAGCAGTGCATGATGGGAATCCGGATGTTGTGTGTCAGTGTATTAATGTGCCGGCTGGAATAAACCCACGCTGAGAAATATCTCCGTGCCTGCCTACTTTATGGGTTATAGATACAACTATGGATAAGGGAGACATATATAATAGTCTCCTTCTTGTTGTGTGTGCAGTTGTGCACTGAGCTTCAAAAGCCGTAGATGTTATAACACGACTGGGCCGGCACTCTGTTTATATGGCGGGAAAGTGGACGTGACGACAGGCTGTCCTCACTCAGGTCCGGCTGGAAATCGGGAGAAATTCGGAAGAATGATTGTTCCGGGAGATTTTCGGGAGAGGCACTGAAAATTCGGGAGGGTTGACAAGTACGGTCTAAGCAAAGCCAGGGTGGGAGTGGAAGGTAATGTAACTTACAACCAGGTTGGGTGCTCTACTTTGCTTACCTGGAAGTGGTTGTACGAGTTTCTGGGTTTAAATTCCCAGGTAAGGGTGGTGGACGACGGTCTCTGAGAGCATCAGTGAGTGCAAAAAGCAATAAAGACACATGTACACAAAATCCAAAACCGGCGAAGTTGGCACGTTGTGTAATTCGTAAATTTAAAAAAAAGAATGCAATGATTTGCAAAAAAAACCCCTCCAAAGGCTTAGTGGCCTCATGCGTGGACAGCACCTTTTAGCTCTTATTTCCAAAATGGTGTACATTACTGAATTGGGGTCTTTTGGCCACTTATGTGGACACTTATACTGCCATCTGGGGGTGGCAGAAGAGTATAACATACAATGGAATTTGAAAAAAAGAAGTGTAAAAATAGGATTTAGCATAAAACATGAGGTACTTTACTTATGGGCTAAGTACATCATATCAAAAGATGATTCTTAGTTTTTATTCTAATTAGGGTCCAGTAAGCCCAAATAGAGGTTAACTTAGAATTTAATGGCAGCATTGCAAAAAAGTTGTCACAGGGGCATTTTTACCGGTGTGTTACATGGCCTTTCCTTTTAACAACACTCAGTTGACCTTTGGGAACTGAGGAGACACATTTTGAAGCTTTTCAGGTGGAATTCTTTCGAATTCTTGTTTTATGTAGAGCTTCAGTCTTTCAACAGTCCGGGTCTCTGCTGTGTTTTTTTAGGCTTCATAATGCACCACACATTTTCAATGGGAGACAGGTCTGGACTACAGGCAGGCCAATCTAGTACCTGCACTCTTTTACTATGAGGCCATGCTGTTGTAACATGTAGCTTGGCATTGTCTTGCTGAAATAAGCAGGGGCGTCCATGATAACGTTGCTTGGATGACATCATATGTTGCTCCAAAACCTGTATGCACCTTTCAGCATTAATGGTGCCTTCAAAGATGTGTAAGTTTCCCATACCTTGGGCACTAATGCACCCCCATACCATCACACATGCTGGCTTTTACACTTTGCGCCTAGAACAATCTGGATAATTATTTTCCTCTCTCTTCCGGAGGACACAACGTCCACAGTTTCCAAAAACCGTTTGAAATGTGGACTCGTCAGATCACAGAACAATTTTCCACTTTGCTTTAGTCCATCTTAGATAAGCTTGGCGGCGGCGTTTCTGGGTGTTGTTGACAAATGGCTTTCGCTTTGCATAGTAGAGTTTTAACTTGTACTTACAGATGTAGCGACAAACTGTAGTTACTGACAGGTTTTTTTTGAAGTGTTCCTAAGCCCATGAGGTGATATCCTTTACACACTGATGTCAGTTTTTGATGCAGTACCGCCTGAGGGATCGAAGGTCCGTAATATCGTCGCTCATGTGCAGTGATTTCTCCAGATTCTCTGAACCTTTTGATGATATTACGGACCGTGGATGGTGAAATCCCTAAATTCCTTGCAATAGCCGGTTGAGAAATGTTGTTCTAAAACTGTTTGACAATTTGCTCACGCATTTGTTGACAAAATGGTGACCCTCGCCCCATCCTTGTTTTGTGGATGACTGAGATTTTAATGGAAGCAGCTTTTATAGCCAATCATGGCACCCACCTGTTCCCAATTAGCCTGCACACCTGTGGGATGTTCCAAATAAGTGTTTGATGAGCATTCCTCGACTTTCTCAGTCTTTTTTGCCACTTGTGCCAGCTTTTTTGAAACCTGTTGCAGGCATCAAATTCCAATTGACCAAATATTTATAAAAGATAAAAAAGTTTACCAGTTTGAACGTCAAATATCTTGTCTCTGTAGTCTATTTAATTGAATATAGGCTAAAAATGATTTGCAAATCATTGTATTCTGTTTTTATTTACCATTTACACAACATGCCAACTTCCCTGGTTCTGTGCTTTGTATTAATACACACTTATGTTTGCATACAAACAGTTGTCAGTGAGCTTCTTTTTTTTTTGTGCATGCATGACTATAAGCTTTGCAAGCGAGGACATGAAACCAGGTGAACCAGTAGGTGAAGAGACGGAGGTCAGAAAGACATTGACAAGTGGAAAGGAGAGTGGTAGACCAGGAGAAGTGGGCATACCTGACAGATAATGTTGTCATAGTACGCCAGGTTGTGAGGGTGAGCTTGGGGGGCGGGCGGAGGTGAGTCGCACAGTTTCCTTACGTTTGGCTGCGAGCCGTCAGCGGTGGTTGAAACAGAAAGGCCGTCCGTCTGTGGCTCGCTGCTCTGCGGGCGGTACTTACTGAGTGAGAGAGGACATATTGACATAATGATTATAATTAATACATGTATTTTTCTACTTGACAGTGGAGGGTAAGGACTTAAATGGACATTTTCTTAGACCACGTGTGTCACACTCAAGGCCTCTCCACATATTTTGATGTGGCCTGCGAAAAGCCTGAAAATAATATGCGTTTTAAAAAAAACTTAATCTTTTCTTACTAAATATATATTTCTTCTTTCCCTTTTGACATTAAAAATCATGCAATTGCAAATCTTTTATTTTTTTATATTTATAGTATAACTTTTGTAGACTTACAGTAGACTTAGACAAACTTTAATGATCTACAATGGAAATTGTTCCACACAGTAGCTCACTTACAAATGATGGAAAGGACAATGCAGGTATAAAATAGACTAAAAGCAATATAAAATATAACATATATTTTATATATCTATATACACAAACACACACACATACATATATATATATATATATATATATATATATATATATATATATAATATACATATATACATATATGTATACATATATATATATATATAAATATAATATATACATATATTATATATATATAAATATAATATATACATATATATATATGTATGTATGTATGTATATACACTGTGTATATATATCTATGTGTGTATATATACATGTATGTATGTATATATATTTGTATATGAATGTGTGTGTATATATATACATGTATGTATGTATATATACATGTATGTATATGTATGTGTATATGTTTGTATATGTATGTCCGTATGTATATATGTGTATATATGTATGTATGTATATACATCTGTGTGTATATATACATGTATGTATATATGTGTATATTTATTTATATATATATATATATATATATATATATATATATATATATGTATGTATGTATGTATGTATGTATGTGTGTGTGTGTATATTCGGGGGGAAACACTGATATATATATATATACATATACATATATATATATATATAGAGAGAGAGAGAGAGAGAGAATATTTAGTTAGAGATGGCACTCCGCCTTTTTTCGGACGAGAACCATGGACTCGGACTTGGAGGTGCTGATTCCCATTCCAGTTGCTTCACATTCGGCTGCGAACCGATCCAGTGAGAGCTGAAGATCCCGGCCAGATGAAGCCATCAGGACCACATCATCTGCAAGAAGCAGAGACCTAATCCTGCAGCCACCAAACCGGAACCCCTCAACGCCTTGAAATTCTGTCCATAAAAGTTATGAACAGAATGGGTGACAAAGGACAGCCTTGGCGGAGTCCAACCCTCACTGGAAATGTGTCCGACTTACTGCCAGCAATGTGGACCAAGCTCTGACACTGATCATACAGGAAGCAGACCGCCACAATAAGACAGTCCGATACCCCATACTCTCTGAGCACTCCCCACAGGACTTCCCGAGGGACACGGTCCAATGCCTTCTCCAAGTCCACAAAGCACATGTAGACTGGTTGGGCAAACTCCCATGCACCCTCAAGAACCCTGCCCAGAGTATAGAGCTGGTCCACAGTTCCACCACCAGGACGAGAACCACACTGTTCCTCCTGAATCCGAGGTTGGACTATCCGGCGTAGTCTCCTCTCCAGTACACCTGAATAGACTTTACCGGGAAGGCTGAGGAGTGTGATCCCACGATAGTTGGAACACACCTTTTTAAAAGAGAGGAACCACCACCCCGGTCTGTCAATCCAGAGGTACCACCTTTGATGTCCTTGTGATGTTACAGAGTCTTGTCAACCAAGACAAATTGTTCTTAGGGTAATTTTTCTGTTTTAAATGTTATTTTTTAGTCTGTCTTCTGCCTCTATTTGTTTGGTGTACAGCCTGTTGTTCTTCAACTGCGCTTGTTTTTAAAGGGCTTTATAAATAAAGTATGGTAAGGCATGGTAAGCGCAGTTTGACACACCTGCGCTTGCGAAGCCGCTTGTTCTCGTTCTTGAGGCGGTGCAGCCTCTTGGCAAAGAACACCACGATCATGAGGAGGAGGAGGAGCGCCACGGAGGCCACGCCCACCACCGCACTCATCACCTGGAACTCCGTGACGGCCCAGTCACAGCGCGTGCCCTTGTTCCAGATGTAGTCCTGCACGTTGCACCTGAAGGCACAGACGAAGCACACCGGTCAGTTTTTGCCTGGTCGTGTTCTGAGGTCTTTGTCCGACTCCCTGCAGCCGAGCACTTAACCAGCTCAAGGGATCAGTGTGTGTGTGTGTGTGTGTGTGTGTGTGTGTGTGTGTCACACATGTGATTAAGAGCGGCGTTACTCAGTAGAAACAATTACAGTAGATGACCAACTGTAGTCCCCTGATGGCGCTATCCACACATCCTGTACGATATTCCTTCCTGTTATTTTTTTTCTGCCGACTGTGCGCTCGCCATGCCCAAGTCCTTTTATCTCCTGCCTCCAAAAACCCCATGATCCTGACCGTGACCCCCGCTGTGATCTTCATGACACATTAAGCCGGCCTTCTGTCAGCGCCGCTGCGTGCGCGTCCTGAGGTGTCCTCAATCCTTTCTTTTGTTTTGCCCAGGGGGACATGTTGGACACCCTCAAGCCCCTCCCCCTCGTCTGCAAAACTGAAAATGAAAATTGGGAAAGAGTAAACTGTAAGCCCCCCCCTTACCACTCCCCCCCGCACGCGCCGATACCCCAATTTGACCTAATGCCACACTGTAAAAAAAGCCAGTGCATTTTACAGTGGAAAACTGGCAACCAGAATTGAAATGTAAAAAAAATAATTGGTACACTTTTTAAAAAAAATGTAGAATAATGCATTGTAAAAACAAACATAGATTTTACCGTAAAAATAACAGCAGTACCGTTTTTCTATATACAGTAATGCAGTGTAACTGTAGATTTTAAGGTAAAACAACTGGCAACTCAGTCGCCAGGGATATTTTCAAGTATATTTTCAAGTATTTCATATATATATATATATATATATATATATATATAATCCGTTCATGAATGAGTATAGCCACCGTGTTCAGTGGAGAAGTCTGATCTACAAAATTTGCAGGCAGCATACCTTCCCCTTTGAGCTGTCCTGGATGAAATTAAATTATTTTTTTCCAGTCATATTGGAACTTGCAAGCGTACTTTTCCTTTTAACTCGTCGTCGCCATGTCTTGTCTTCGTTCTTCTGCTTCGTCTCTGTTATGTTTTCGGGACATTACTACTTCCTCTTCCCCTTCGAGCTGTCCTGGATGGATTGAAATTTGTTTTTTCCGATCATTTTGCAACTTGCAAGCGTACTTCTTCTTCCTACTCGTCGTCGCCCTGTCTCGTCTTCTTTTTTCTTTTTCGTCTCTGTTATGTTTTTTGGGCATTACTACTTGCCATAGTTTTGAAGCAATGCATGATGGGAATCCGGATGTTGTGTGTCAGTGTGTTAACATGCCGGCTGGAATAAACCCACGCTGAGAAGTAGCTCCGTGCCTGCCTACTTTATGGGTTATAGATAAAGCTATGGATGACGGAGACATATATAGTAGTCTCCTTTTCAGGTTGTAGAGGACGCGAAAGGTAGTGCCTTAAAGGCACGCCCCCAATATTGTTGTCTGGGTGGAAATCGGGAGAATGGTTGCCCCGGGAGATTTTTGGGAGGGTTGGCAAGTATGTGTATACGCGCACTAAGTAAGTGCAGAGATGTTCTAGAAAAACAACTCTTTAAAGTTAAAGTACCTTTTGATGATATTATGGAGCGTAGATGTTGAAATCCCTAAATTTCTTGCAATTGCACTTTGAGAAAGGTTGTTCTTAAACTGTTTGACTATTTGCCCACGCAGTTGTGGACAAAGGGGTGTACCTCGCCCCATCCTTTCTTGTGAAAGACTGAGCATTTTTTGGGAAGCTGTTTTTATAGCCAATCATGGCACCCACCTGTTCCCAATTAGCCTGCACACCTGTGGGATGTTCCAAATAAGTGTTTGATGAGCATTCCTCAACTTTATCAGTATTTATTGCCACCTTTCCCAACTTCTTTGTCACGTGTTGCTGGCATCAAATTCTAAAGTTAATGATTATTTGCAAAAAATAAAGTTAATGAGTTTGAACATGAAATATGTTGTCTTTGTAGCATATTCAACTGAATATGGCTTGAAAAGGATTTGCAAATCATTGTATTCTGTTTATATTTACATCTAACACAATTCCCCAACTCATATGGAAACAGGGTTTGTAGAAAGAAGTGTGTAAACATGGAGAGTGTGTGTGTATTACCTGCAGAAGGCTCCCACGCCCGCCACCACAGTACACACTCCTTCATTGAAGCAGAAATTGGGTTGGGCGTCACACTGCGAGACACACATCCCGGGCCCGGAGCGCACAAAGCCCAGCCTGCACCCGTCTCCCCCCAGGGCGCCACCCAGGCTTAGGTCTCCACCGTTGTCTGGTGCCGGCTGGGACGTCGCGGGCCACGCGGGTTTATTGTCCACGCCGGGCTTCGCGTTGACGGGACGAGCAGGAGAACTGGCCAAGAGCGGGTTCTCATCCTCCATGTAGACGGGCGGGGAAGGGGTGGGCTCGGGCTCCGGGGTGGGGTCCGAGGCGGAGAGATCGTCGTCCGGCGACAGGTAGTCGTAAAAGTCCGACAGTGTCCAAGCTGTGGGGGCGCCTGCTTTTTGCTTCTGGGGCTTGGGAAGCTTAGCCCCGGGAGACTCCACGTCGGAAGGTACGACTTCCGGTGCGGGACTGTGGAACTCCACGGTGATGATGTCGTCAGACAAGGGGTTCCCGGGCTGATCCGGTCCTGCTCCACCGCCAGTGAGCTCTTCCCCGACAGGAGGGTCTTCCTCCACCAGAGCGAGATGGGCGTGTTTGTGGGAGTGAGAGTGTTTAGACAAAGTGGGGACCTCTGCTTCTATCAGGTGTTTGTGGGAGTGAGAGTGTTTAGACAAAGTGGGGACCTCTGCTTCTATCAGGTGTTTGTGGGAGTGAGAGTGTTTAGACAAAGTGGGGACCTCTGCTTCTATCAGGTGCTCCCTTTCTGCCGAGTCATCACTTAGCACCATCCTGGTGTTCAAGGCCTCCTGGTGCCAGGATGATTGGTTACGATGGTGATGGCGCCGAGACATTGAATGCCTCCCTGTCAATCAAAACCAAAAGTAATTAGACAGATAGCTAGATAGATAGATAGTACTTTATTGATTCCTTCAGGAGCGTTCCCTCTGGAAGATTAAAATTCCAGCAGCAGTGTACAGAATTGAGATCAAATTTGAAAAGTAAATAATGGGAAACAAAATAAAAAAATACAACTATAAGAATAAAAATATAACAGTAAATATAGGACTATAACAAGAGAAACTATGCAGTCGTGACCATGTTATGAAAATTAACAAAATTTGACTCATCGATTTATTGATCTATTTATTACCTCCTTATAGGGTTGTCCCAATACCAGTATTTTGGTACCGGTACCAAAATACATTTCGATACCTTTCGATACTTTTCTAAATAAAAGGGGATCACAAAAAATGGCAATATTGACTTCATTTGAACAAAAATTCTCAGTTTGCTTTAATCATATGTTTATTGTTGCAATCGAAGAACAATTTATTCCTTAAATAAAATAGTGAACACAACTTTTCTTTTTCAAAATCAGAAGTTTTTTTGTTTTTGTTTGTTTTTTATTGCCGTTGTTATAGAGAACGGGTTCACAAACTAGGATTTTTTCTTGGTGCAATTTTTTTTTTAATTTAACAATTTTAGTAGTAAGTAAACAAACAAAGGCTCCTAATTAGTCTGCTGACGTATGCAGTAACATATTGTGTCATTTATGTCAAACTTGGACTAGGACGCAAAGGACAGTTGGCACGAGAGAGACGTGAATGTGAGTACATATTTTATTTTTAACACTATAACTAAAAAAAAGGCAAACAAAGGGCGCTCACAAGGAGGTACAAACACTGGGCTATGAAAAACAAAAGACTAGTAAAAAGGCTACAAACTATAAACATGAACAAAAACACTTGCACCGTGGCATGAACAACAGAACTTACGTGGCGTGGACAAAACGAACAGCACAGCATGGCATGAAGCAGATGAGGAATATGTGTATGTATGAAGTTGCCAGGCCGACTACCTGGTAACTGTGGCTTAAATAATAGCTATGAAAATTAACAGGTGTGAGAGCTGAGGACAGGGGCGTGACTTGAGGGCAAGGTGAAATCAATGAGTTGGCATGGAGATAAGAGAAACAAGGAAGTGCAAAAGCGGGATACAAGTGTCCAGAAAATAACCAAACATGACAAAAACAAAACATGATCCATAGACCTGACAATTTTTACATCTCTTATGAAGGACAAGCTGTAAAAATTGATTATTAATCCACTTGTTCATTTACCGTTAACATCTGCTTATTTTCTCTTTCAACATGTTCTATCTACACTTCAGTTAAAATGTAATAATCTCTTTATTCTTCTCTTCTTTGATACTTGACATTAGTATTGGATGATACCACAAATTTAGGTATCGATCCGATACCAAGTAGTTCCAGGATCATACATTGGTCATATTCAAAGTCTTCATATGTCCAGGGACGTATTTCCAGAGTTTATAAACATAATAAGATTTTTTTTTTTTAAGTAGTCATAGTAGTATCGACTAGATACACTCTTGTACTTGGTATCATTACAGTGGATGCTAGGTGTAGATCCGTCCATGGCATTTGTTTACATTCAGACGTGCTAGCTTTTGTTAGCGATGATGCCGGTGAGCTATTGTGAAGTGAAGCCTGTTTAGCTATTCTGTGTAGCTGTGTCTGCTTGTAAGTACTCGGTGATTGTGCGCTGCCGAACATGCTCCTCTGCTCGTAAAACCCGCAATGTCACGACGCGGGAACATCGCCCCGGAACCGGTCCTTTTCAAACAGAGTATAGTACAGTTTTGGATTCATTAGTACCGCGATACTATTCTGATCCTGGTATATAATGTACAACCCTACCTCCTCATAACCAGTGTCCTCTACAGTGGACATTTGCATAAAAGGGCTGTTTTCCCCCCAAATTTACCCCCAAACTAACACTGCATGGAACGCTGATTGTTAGGAGGATGTACTGCATGTGTAAGTGTGGAATGATGCAAGCAGTGTTCTACCATAAAAATCACACCAATTTTCTCTCAATTGTATGAATTTATTCTTATAAAAGTACGACTTTTTCCCCACATGATTGTTTTCTCCTAACATTATGACTTTTCTTTTAAGATGACAAACTTTTTCTTTTAAAATGACTTTATTTATACTTTTTTTCCCCCATAAGGTAGTTTTTCTTTTGATACTTTGACTTTTTTCTTGTAAAATTAGACTGGATGTCTAAAAAATTATCGTAAATAACATTTTCTCCCTGTAAAATGAAAAACTATCCTCCTAATAATTTGATTTATTATTGTAAAATTGTGACTCTTTTTCTCTTAAGATCACTTTTTTTTTTTTTTATTGATATGGTTTTCTTCTCATAAGATTTGGACTTTTTTCCCGAAAAATATATGTTTTTCTTTGGCTGTATTCAATCCAGCACAAGTTTTTGATAAGATTGCAAAGTTTTTCTCCTATAAGTATAACTTTTTTCTTGTGAAAGTACATCTTCTTATTATGTAAGATGAACTTTTATTGTCACTGCAGTATTATGCCTTTTATTTTCCTAAATGTACGACTTATTTCCCTGTAAGATTCCAAAGTTTTCCTCCAAATATTGTGCCTTTATTCTTGTGAAATTATAACTTTTTTCCCCCCTGTAAAATTACGTTTTTCTCTTAATAATGTGACTTTATTCTCATAAAATTAAATCATTTCCTTGTAACATTACTAGATTTTGTCCTAACATTATAACTTCATTATTGTAAAATTATGACAATTTTTTCTTATATTTTTTATTATTATTATGGCTTTATTCTCATAATATTGTGATTTTTTTTTTTTCCCAAGTAAAAATAAAGTTTTTCTTTAAAAACATGTTTTTATTCCACTACAATTTGGACTTTTTTCATTAGACTACAAAGTTTTTCTCTTTATAGTGTAACTTTTTTCTCATAAAAGTACAACCTTTTCCCCCGTGGGATTAGTTTTCCTTGTAATATTCTGACTATCCTTGTAAAATTACGACTTTTTTCCCCCATGTAAAATTATGTTTTTCTCTTAATATTATGACTTTATTCTCGTACAATTACGACTTTTTCCCTGTAAGATTACTATATTTTCTCCTAATATTATGATTTCATTATTGTAAAATTATGACTCATTTTCTCATATTTTTTCTCATTATTATGGCTTTATTCTCTTATGATTTTTTTTTCCATTAAAATTACGTTTTTCTTTAAAAAGATGTCTTTATTTGAGTACAATTTGTACGTTATTTTTTTATTAGACTACAAAGTTTTTCTCTTTACAGTACAACTTTTTTCCTGTAAAATTAAGTTGTTCTCTTGATATTATGACTTTTTCGTAAAATTACAACTTTTTCCCTTCACAATTACTATATTTTTTTCGTATTATTATGACTTCATTATTGTAAAATTATTACAAATTTTCTCATATTTTTTCTCATTATTATGCCTTTATTCTTATAATATGATTTTTTTCCCATCATTATTACGTTTTTCTTTAAAAACATGTCTTTATTCCAGTACATTTGGGACTTTTTTTGTAGACTACAAAGTTTTTCACTTTATATCATAACTTTTTTCCCATAAAAGTAAAACTTGTTCCCCATAAGATTACAGTTTTTCTCTTTAATGACTTCATTCTTCTGAAATTCCGACTTTTTTTTCCCCTGTAAAATTGTTTTTCTCTTATAACTTTTTCTTTAAAAACATTTCTTTATTCCAGTACTATTTGGACTTTTTCATTAGCCTACAAAGTTTTTCTCTTTAAAGAACAACTTTTTTCTCGTAAAAGTACAACTTTTCCCCCGTAAGATTACAGTTTTTCTCCTGATATTATGACTTTATTCTTGTAAAATTCGGACTTTTTTTCCCCCTGTAGAATTAAGTTTTTCTTCCAATATTATGACTTCATTATTGTAAAATTATGACTAATTTTCTCATACATTTTATTATTATTAGGACTTCATTATTGTAAAATTATGACAAATTTTCTCATTTTTTTTTTCTTTTTATTACGGCTTTATTCTCATATTATGATTTTTTTTCAGTAAAATTACATTGTTGTTTTTTCATTTTTCAAATCAACATACAAGATATGTTTTTATCTTAATAGTATGAATTTATTCGAAGGGTCAGAGACGAAGGAATGTTCTGGCCTCGTGAAGAAGAGTAGTCTGCTAATGAAAGTGTGACGGTGTGGGTTTAGGCACACCCAAAGTGCTCTGGTGACCAAGACTGGGTGAGGATCAGACGAGGATTTAGAGGCAGAGGTTCACTTTGCTTTCCGTCAACACAAATAAATAAACAAACAAAAGCTAAGTAGTGGGATGTCCGACAGAGAACCGCCGTCCTCTACGGTGCACACTTCTTTTGCAGAAAGGGGATATTTTCTCCCCAAACGTCCAGTGCAGTGGACGCTGGTAGTCAGGAAGTGCATGTAGCACGTCCATCTATTGATGTGACAGCGTGCTAACGTGCTAGCGTGTGGAACAAGCATACAAGACCACAACAGCCTGGCACCTCCACCTCATGCTGGAAACCAGCCTGGTCACACACTGTTGTGGGATGTCATCCCATTCTTCAAGCAGTGAGCCAGCATGTTTAGTTTTTTTATATTCCAAGAAAAAACATGCTGCAGCTTTATGTTGTATTATGTACACTACTACTTGTTCTCTTAATATTCTGACTTCATTATTTCATTATTTATATAGTATGACTTCATGCTCATTAATTTCCTTTTTTTCCCTGTAATATTCAATGTTTCTCTTAATATTAAGAGGTTTTCTTTTTACTAATTATTATATATTTATAGATTTTTTAAATTACATTTATCTCTTGATATTAGAGGTGAGATTTATTTATTTTTCTCTTTCAGTATGTGAAATTATGACTTTAAAAAAAAAGTTTTCTTAATATGACTTTATTCCTGTTAAAATTGCAACGTTTTCCCTTTAAGATTAAGTTTTTCTCTCAATATTCTGACTTCATTTTTGTAAAATTAAGACATAAGATTACATAGTTTTTGACTTTATTCTCATTAAATTCCAACTTTTTCCCACAAGATATTTTTTTTATCTTAATAGAATGAATTTATTAAAATTACTTAGATATAAAATGTATGCACATTTTTATTTACCTCTTCATTTTAAAGGTGTGACTTATTACGACTTTTGAACAGGTTTTTTTTTAATTTTAGGACTTTATTCTTGTAAAATTAGGACTTTTTGAACAGTTCATTCCTGTAAAATTGCAACTTTTTTCCTATAAGATTACATTTTTCTCTTAATATTTTGACTTTATTATTTACAATTAAGATGAAAGATTATGTTTTTTTAACTTAATTTTCATTAAATTCCAACTTTTTCCCGCAGTATATATTTTGTATCTTAATGTTATGAATTTATTAAAATGACTTAATTATAAAATAATGGACATGTTGAATCTTCCTCTTCATATTAAAGGTGTGACTTGTTTCCTTTAAAATGATTTTTTTCTCTTATAAATTATGACCTTTACAAAAGTTTTTTTCTTAATATTATGACTTTATTCTTGTAAAATGATGACCTTTTTCCGTGTAATATTACATTTTCTCTTAACATTATGACTTTATTTTTTTGAAAAATTGCAACTTTTTCCCTACAAGATTACGTTTTTCTCTTAGTCTGACTTCATTTTTGTAAAATTATGACATAAGATTACAAAGTTTTTGACTTTATTCTCATTAAATTCCAAGCATTTTCCCACAAGATATTCTTTTCTATCTTAATATTATGAATATATTAAAATTACTTAATTTTAAAAATAATGGACATGTTGAATCTTCCTCTTCATATTAAAAGTGTGACTTATTTCCTTTAAAATTATTTTTTTCTCTTACAGGATGTAAAATTATGACCTTTAGAACAGTTTTTTTTTGATATTATGACTTTATTCTTGTAAAATTATCACCTTTTTCCGTGTAGCATTAAAACATTTTCTCTTAATATAAGACTTTATTCCTGTAAAATTGCAACTTTTTCCCTATAAGATTGTGTTTCTCTTAGTATTCAGACTTCATTAATTAAAAAATTACCCAAAATGTTTTTCATAGTATGACTTTATTCTCATTAATTTTAATTAATTAATGATTTCTCATTAATTTTCAAGTTATTTTTCCCGTATCATAAAATGTTTCTCTTAATACTAATTTCTTTTTTATTAATATTAAAGATGTATTGAATGTTTTAAATGACATGTCTTTTTTAAGATTAGAGGTATGATTTATTTAATTTTCTACTATGGTATGTGAAATTATGATTTTTTTTCATTCTTAATATCCATCCATTTTCTACCGCTTATTCCCTTTTGGGGTCGCGGGGGGGCGCTGGTGCCTATCTCAGCTACAAATTGGGCGGAAGGCGGGGTACACCCTGGACAAGTCGCCACCTCCTCTCAGGGCCAACACAGATAGACAGACAACATTCACACACTAGGGACCATTTAGTGTGTGAAATTATGATTTTATTTTATTTTTTCTTAATATTATGACTTTATCCCTGAAAAACTTTTTTCTTATAAATTTTTCTCTTAATATTCTGACTTAATTTTTGTAAAATTAAGATTTAGATTAAGATTATTCTCATTAAAATCTAATTTTCATCTTAATAGTATGAATTTATAAAAATTACTCAATTACAAAATTAAGTAATTTTATATTAAAGGTGTGACTTATTTCCTTTAAAAAAATGTCTTATAGGTTGTAAATGTTTTTCTTAATATTATGACTTTATTCTTGTAAAATTGCTGCTATTTTTCCTATTTTTCCTTTCTATTTTTTTCTTGAATTGTGTTATCAGATTGTGCTGAAGACCCATGAAATAAAAGCTGCTTTTATAGTCGAGGAATTGTAATTAAATCACAAATTTACATCCATCCATCCATCCATTTTCTACCGCTTATTCCCTTTCGGGGTCGCGGGGGGCGCTGGCGCCTATCTCAGCTACAATCGGGCGGAAGGCAGGGTACACCCTGGACAAGTCGCCACCTCATCGCAGGGCCAACACAGATAGACAGACAACATTCACACGCTAGGGACCATTTAGTGTTGCCAATCAACCTATCCCCAGGTGCATGTCTTTGGAGGTGGGAGGGGCCTATCCCCAGGTGCATGTCTTTGGAGGTGGGAGGGGCCTATCCCCAGGTGCATGTCTTTGGGGGTGGGAGGGGCCTATCCCCAGGTGCATGTCTTTGGAGGTGGGAGGGGCCTATCCCCAGGTGCATGTCTTTGGAGGTGGGAGGGGCCTATCCCCAGGTGCATGTCTTTGGAGGTGGGAGGGGCCTATCCCCAGGTGCATGTCTTTGGAGGTGGGAGGGGCCTATCCCCAGGTGCATGTCTTTGGGGGTGGGAGGGGCCTATCCCCAGGTGCATGTCTTTGGAGGTGGGAGGGGCCTATCCCCAGGTGCATGTCTTTGGAGGTGGGAGGGGCCTATCCCCAGGTGCATGTCTTTGGAGGTGGGAGGGGCCTATCCCCAGGTGCATGTCTTTGGAGGTGGGAGGGGCCTATCCCCAGGTGCATGTCTTTGGGGGTGGGAGGGGCCTATCCCCAGGTGCATGTCTTTGGAGGTGGGAGGGGCCTATCCCCAGGTGCATGTCTTTGGAGGTGGGAGGGGCCTATCCCCAAGTGCATGTCTTTGGAAGTGGGAGGGGCCTATCCCCAGGTGCATGTCTTTGGAGGTGGGAGGGGCCTATCCCCAGGTGCATGTCTTTGGAGGTGGGAGGGGCCTATCCCCAGGTGCATGTCTTTGGAGGTGGGAGGGGCCTATCCCCAGGTGCATGCCTTTGGAGGTGGGAGGGGCCTATCCCCAGGTGCATGTCTTTGGAGGTGGGAGGGGCCTATCCCCAGGTGCATGTCTTTGGAGGTGGGAGGGGCCTATCCCCAGGTGCATGTCTTTGGAGGTGGGAGGGGCCTATCCCCAGGTGCATGTCTTTGGAGGTGGGAGGGGCCTATCCCCAGGTGCATGTCTTTGGCGGTGGGAGGGGCCTATCCCCAGGTGCATGTCTTTGGAGGTGGGAGGAAGCCGGAGTACCCGGAGGGAACCCACGCACTCACGGGGAGAACATGCAAACTCCACACAGAAAGATCCCAAGCCTGGATTTGAACCCAGGACTGCAGGAACTTCGTATTGTGAGGCAGACGCACTAACCCCTCTGCCACCGTGATGCCCCACAAATTTACAGGAGCAACTATTTAGTTTGTTGAAAATGACAAAAGCGTTGACGGAATTGGGAAGAGGTGCTGGTCCAAATCTCCGCCATCCCCTCGGTGACAACCTTCAAACTCCATTGAGCGCCTCGGCTCTGAGTCGCCTCTCCTTGTCCTCTCAGATCGCAGCTCAACCATTTGAACAGCATCTCCACGTGACCGCGCTCACCAACCCTCGAACCAAGAGATCCATCTCGCAGCCTCACACACACACACACACACACACACACACACACACACACAAGGAGCGGTTGCCATGGTGAGATGCACATAGATGGCAGGTTGAAAGGAGGAGAGAAGCGAGAGTGGAAACAGAGAATCCAGTGTTTGCCGCCGCCGCTGCTCTGCTTATTTTAATGGTCCACTAAAAGCCGTGTCGTCCGACTCCAGACAAAATGGAGCGACGGCCTCAGAAAGACCTGTTGGGCCAAAAAAACGACTACGGCCGATTGAAATCAATTCTCTGCAACGTGGCTCCAAGGTGGCATCCTGTCCGCAGCCATTTATCCGAGCTCAGACGGAAGACGGGGAGATTACACCAACCACCGTCGCTTCCTTTCAAACGACTCGCACCTTTTTAGCTGCCCACACCTTAGCTTGTCACCATGGCAACGGCTTTGACTCCAGGCGGCTGTCCTCACTCACACTCGGCCGAGCCAGCAGGACGCCATCCTTATCATCTCGCCACTCCACGGCGGACATGTGGCTTGTAACCTCCGTCACCAACTGGGTGGGATCGCTGGTGAATCACGGCGATCGAACCCGGGACCTTTCGTATTGCGAACCGCGCATACACTAAACATGGATTTACTGGATTTTTTAAAATTACATTTATCTCCTAATATTAGAGGTGTGATTTATTTATTTTTCTCTTACTGTATGTGAAATATGAGGTGGTGACTTGTCCATGGTGTACCCCGCCTTCCGCCCGATTGATAGGCACCAGCGCCCCCCCGCGACCCCAAAGGGAATAAGCGGTAAAAAATGGATGGATGGTTTTTATGCTCCTTAATTTCCAACTTTTTTTCCCCCTAAGATTTTCTTACGGGGAAATTTTCTCTTAATAATAATTTTTTTTAAATTATGATCTATTTCAGGGGTCAGCAACCTTTTTGAAAGCAAGATCTACTTCTTGGGTACTGATTAATGTGAAGGGCTACCAGTTTGATACACACTTAAATAAATTGACAGAAATAGCCAATTTGCTCAATTTACATTTAACTCTGTTATTATTGATAATTAATGATATTTATCTTTGTGGAAACACTGATCATCTTAATGATTTCTCACAATAAATATATTTTTGATGACATGTTTTAAATAGGTTAAAATCCAATCCGCACTTTGTTAGAATATATAACAAATTGGACCAAGCTATATTTCTAACAAAGACAAATCATTATTTCTTTTAGATTTTCCAGAACAAACATTTTAAAAGACATTCAAAAGACTTTGAAATAAGATTTAAATGTGATTCTACAGATTTTTTAGATTTGCCAGAATATTTTTTTTAAATTTTAATCATAACTTTGAAGAAATATTTCACAAATATTCTTCGTCGAAAAAACAGAAGCTAAAATAAAGAAGTTAATTAGAAGGTATTTATTATTTTTACAATAAAAAAAATAAATTTACTTGAACATTGATTTAAATTGTCAGGAAAGAAGAGGAAGGAATTTAAAAGGTAAATGTGTTTAAAAATCCTAAAATCATTTTTAAGGTTGTATTTTTTCTCTAAAATTGTCTTTCTGAAAGTTATAAGAAGCAAAGGAAAAAAATAAATGAATTTATTTAAACAAGTGAAGACCAAGTCTTGGATTTTGATTTTTTATTTGACTTTTGTCTCTCTTAGAATTAAAAATGTCAAGCAAAGCGAGACCAGCTTGCTAGTAAATAAATACAATTTAAAAAATAGAGGCAGCTCACTGGTAAGTGCTGCTATTTGAGCTATTTTTAGAACAGGCCAGCGGGCGACTCATCTGGTCCTTACGGGCGACCCCTGCTCTATTTAATGATTTTTTATTAATATTATTATTTATTTTTCTCTTACAGAATGTGAAATAATGACTTTTTTCTTAATATTAGGACTTTATTCCCATAAAATTCCAATTTTTTCTATAATTATTTCTTAGAAGTATTCTGACTTCATTTTTGTAAAATTAAGACATGAGATTACCAAGTTTTTGACTTTATTCTTTTTAAATTACAACTTTTTCCCACAAGATAACATTTTTATCTTAATAGTATGAGTCTATTAAAATTACTCAATTACAAAATTAATGCATTTTTTTTTATTGCATTTACTTCAAATTAAAGGTGTGACTTGTTTCCTTTAAAAAAAAAGTTCTCTAATAGGTTGTAAAATTATGACTTTGTGAACAGTTTTTTTCTTAATTTTATGACTTTTTTGTCATAAAATTTCAACTTTTTTCTTATAGGTTTTCTGACTTCATTATTCACAAAATTATAACAAGATTTTTTTTTCTAGTAGGACTTTATGCTCCTTAATTTCCAACTTTTTTACCCATAAGATTAAAATTTTCTCTTAGTAGTAAGAGTTATTTTTTCGATTAATTATTATATATTGACTGATTTTTTTAATTACCCGTATCTGTGAATATTACAGCTGTGATTTATTTATTTTTCTCTTACAGAATGTGAAATGACTTTTTTTTCTTAATATTATGACTTTATTCCCATAAAATTTCAACTTTTTTCTTATAGGTTTTCTGACTTCATTATTCACAAAATTATAACAAGATTTTTTTTTCTAGTAGGACTTTATGCTCCTTAATTTCCAACTTTTTTACCCATAAGATTAAAATTTTCTCTTAGTAGTAAGTTATTTTTTCGATTAATTATTATATATTGACTGATTTTTTTAATTACCCGTATCTGTGAATATTAGAGCTGTGATTTATTTATTTTTCTCTTACAGAATGTGAAATAATGACTTTTTTTTTCTTAATATTATGACTTTCTTCACATAAAATTTCAACTTCTTTCTATAATTATTTCTTAGAAGTATTCTGACTTCATTTTTGTAAAATTAAGACATGAGATTACCAAGTTTTTGACTTTATTCTTTTTAAATTCCAACTTTTTCCCACAAGATGACATTTTTATCTTAATAGTATGAGTCTATTAAAATTACTCAATTACAAAATTAATGCAATTTTTTTATTACATTTACTTCAAATTAAAGGTGTGATTTGTTTCCTTTAAAAAAAAAAAAATCTGTAATAGGTTGTAAAATTATGAACAGTTTTTTTCTTAATATTATGAATTTTTTTGTCATAAAATTTCAACTTTTTTCTTATAGGTTTTCTGACTTCATTATTCACAAAATTATAACAAGATTTTTTTTTCTAGTAGGACTTTATGCTCCTTAATTTCCAACTTTTTTACCCATAAGATTAAAATTTTCTCTTAGTAGTAAGTTATTTTTTCGATTAATTATTATATATTGACTGATTTTTTTTAATTACCCGTATCTGTTAATATTAGAGCTGTGATTTATTTATTTTTCTCTTACAGAATGTGAAATGACTTTTTTTTCTTAATATTATGACTTTATTCCCATAAAATTTCAACTTTTTTCTTATAAGTTTTTCTCTTAATATTCTGACTTCATTTTTGTAAAATTAAGACATAAGATTACAAAGTTTTTGACTTTATTCTCATTCAATTCTAACTCTTTCCAACAAGATAAAAAAAAATTTTTATCTAATAGTATGATGTTATTAAAATTACTTAATTATTCTAAAATTAATGCAATTTTTTTTAATTACATTTACTTCTTCAAATTAAAGGTGTGACTTGTTTCCTTTAATATTTGATTTTTCTTTTTTAGGTTGTAAAATAATGACTTTTTGTAAAATTGCAACTTTTTTTGTATAAGATTACTTTGTTGTCTTAATATTCTGACTTCATTATTCAAAACATTATAACAAGAATTTTTTTTAATAGTATGACTTTATGCTCCTTAATTTCCAACTTTTTTTCCCCTAAGATTAACTTTTTCTCTTAAAAGTAAGATTTTTTTTAATATTAATTATTGTATATTTACTTTTTTAAATTACATGTATCTATTAATATTAGAGGTTTGATGTATTTATTTATTTGTCTCCTATAGTATGTGGAAATTATGATTTAAAAAAAAAGTTTTT
The DNA here is from genome assembly GCF_033978795.1 of Nerophis ophidion. Classification (NCBI taxonomy): domain Eukaryota; kingdom Metazoa; phylum Chordata; class Actinopteri; order Syngnathiformes; family Syngnathidae; genus Nerophis; species Nerophis ophidion. The sequence goes on from NC_084631.1 coordinate 45,376,163, forward strand.
TCTTAAAATGACTTTATTTATAATCTGTCTCATTGCAGATGAGACAAATTAACTTTTCCTTACACTAAACAAAAAAAAAAAAGTCCCAAGTCCACAGATGATGTAAAACTCTTCCTGTTTCCCCAAAGATTTTGCCATTTTTCCCCCTTTTGCACTAATTGACTGACAAAGTGTGCACTTGCCTCGCGCTCTTTCATGTCATCGATGGAGAAAATGCATTTTTAGACTAATACGACTTGCTTGAGCGGCGAGGAGACCCTGAGATTAACAAGCGGTAGAAAATGGATGGATGGAATGGCTACAAAGGACAGATAAAACAATAATAATTAAAAAAATATATATATTTTTTGGGACGCTGGCGGACTGTATCTGGCCCGTGGTCTGTAGTTTGGGGGACCCCTGATATTGATGTCAGCATTCAATCTGACAGAATATAGGGGGAGGGCGGGGACAAGCGGTAGAACATGGATGGATGGATGATGATCATATTTCACCTTATGGTTGAACCCCTGCCATGTTGATCAGTCAATCTGCTGCAGGGTAACAGCACATATCAAGGCTGGGTGGGGGTGTGAAAATAGTGCGGGGGGGGGGGGGGGGTGGTGCTGGCTGCGCGCGCCCGTGAACCCCGACGACCCTCGTCGTGCACGAGCAGCCTGTTGCCGGGCAGCGGCTGCTATTAACGCCTTCCTCGCCACTACAAGCAGATGTCTCGCAGATGCAAGTGAGAGCCGTCACTTTGCCGGCCACCTTTTGGCGTGCGCGTGCGCAGTGCCATCGCTGGCGTGGCTGTGACGTCATTTATGTCACCGAGGTTGATACACTGACGTCATCACAACGGCTGTTCATTCCACTGTGATTGAATGATTATTATTGAATATTTAACGTGCTTTGTGGACGCCGTCATCCTTCAGTTTTACTTTCAACAGGGCAGGGTGTGACGCGGTATATTTACAAATAAAACACAGCATGCATGTCGTGGGTCTTACCGTGCGTGGAGAGGGGAATTAGAAGCAGACAGACGGTGATCAGCACCTGCCAGGTCCACCTACACGCCATGCCGGCCCCTGTTCAGACTTCCCTTTTCACGCAAAACCCCGATCCGATCCCGTCTCGTCACGTCACGTCACGTCACGTCCTCAATTCAGCAGCTGGGCTCCATCCTGGGGTCTCCGCGATCCTCCACAGCGTCGGCGCGCGCTCCAGTCGCAGGCAATGAAGCGCGTGTCGGGGCGCGTGGAGTAGTAAATGCGCGCCGCCGGTGAAGTCTTTTTTTTTTTTTTTTTTCTTCCCGCGAGCCGGTCGTCTCGACTTCCGTGCACGTGTGCGTGCGCGTCACAACTGCGTCCGTGGTCACCGGCTAATGTGCGTGGACGTGGACGTGCACGCGCGCTAATCCTCTTCTGTAGTGTTGGACAATGGCAGCTGCTCCTCAGTCACCCACTGGGGGGGGGGGGGGCGTGCCAGCAGAGGGCGCTGTTTAGGTACGCCTTTATTTTTCGCGCCTCATTCACTACCAAAATAATTGTTTTTAAATGTTTCAATTATTAATTATGATTAAAAAATAAAGACAATGTAATATTCCATGCATACTTGCCAACCTTGACACCTCCGATTTCGGGAGGTGGGGGGAGGGGTGTCCTCCTTCGGTGTGCAGTGAAGCATCTTTAGCTATTCCTCGTCCTCCATTGATAATGGTACTTGTAAGAAATGTACTCTGTCGCCATGGAGACGAGGATTAGTGATTTTGTAGTCGCTCGAACACTGCAGACTGCGGATGGATGTTAGCTGCTAGCTAGCTAGCCATGTCTTAAAGCACCTCTTGCTGAGGGTGTTTCAGTGTTATAACTTCACCTTTATCTTGACTTTTTAAGCCAAAATGCGTCCATTCTTCCTTTTCTTTCAACACACTGTGTCTGCTTGTAGGTACTCCGTGTTTTTGCGCTGCCGAACATGCTCTCTGCTCGTAAAAAACAGCAATGTCACGACACGTTAAGAAAAACAACAAAAAATAAAATTGGGAACCCATCCATCCATCCATTTTCTACTGCTTGTTCCTTTCAGGGTCGTGGGGGGGTTTGAGGACCACTGGTCTCTATGGCGACAGTCCAGAATTCTATGTTGGTCCATCTGCCTTTGTGTCCCCATAATGTATATAAAATGTACAAACATGCACACATTCATAGGCAAAACAAAGTATTGTTATTTATTGCTATAAATATTCCATCCATCCATCCATTTTCTACTGCTTGTCCCTTTCAGGGTCGTGGGGGGGTTTGAGGACCACTGGTCTCTATGGCAACGGTCCAGACTGCTATGTTGGTCCATCTGACTTTGTGTCCCCATAATGTATATAAAATGTACAAACATGCACACATTCATAGGCAAAACAAAGTATTGTTATTTATTGCTTTAAATATTCCATCCATCCATCCATTTTCTACTGCTTGTCCTTTTTGGGGTGGCGGGGGGTTCTGGAGCCTATCTAAACTAAAGTTGCAATGATTGTCACACACACACAAGGAGAGGTGAAATGTGTCCTCTGCATTTGACCCATCACCCTTGATCACCCCCTGGGAGGTGAGGGGAGCAGTGAGCAGCAGCAGTGGCCGCGCTCAGAATTTATTTATGGTGATTTAACCCCCAATTCCAACTTTTGTTGCTGAGTGCCAAACGGGGACGTAACGGGTCTCATTTTTATAGTCTTTGGTATGACTCGGCCGGGGTTTGAACTCCCAACCTGTCGATCTCAGGGCGGACACTAACCACTAGGCCACTGAGTAGGTTCTCAGCTGCATCCGGGCAGTAGGCGGGGTCCACCCTGGACAAGTCACCACCTCATCGCAGGGTCAACACATATAGACAGAAGCAGTACTTTTCAAACAGAGTATATGACCATTTTTTATTCATTAGTACGGCGATAATATACTAGTATACAACCCTAGTTCACACTAACATTTTAATTACATCCCCTCAACTAGGGCTGGGCGATGTGGCCTTTTATTAATATCTTGATATTTTTAGGCCATGTCACGATACACCATATATATCGATTATTTTGCCTTAGCCTTGAATGAAGACTTGATGCATATAATGACAGCAGTATGATGATTCTATGTGTCTACATTCAAACATTCTTCTTCATACTGCATTCATATATGCTACTTTTAAACTTTCATGCAGAGAGGGAAATCACAACTAAAAGTGTATTTATTAAACAGTTATTGGCACAGTGGCACAAACATTCATGTCATTTCCAAAACAGAAAGTGCAAGATTGTCAGAGACATTTTATTTTTATTTATTTATTATTTATTTATTTGTCCTCTGTGTTTTTTATACACTTTGATTTCTATTTTACTGTTTTAATTGATTTTACCCTTTAAAATAGTTTTTAATCATATTTGTTTTTATTGGTTTTATATTTATTTTTTATTTTTTTGTATTTATTTATTTTTTGTTTTTATTCAGTCATTAGTGGAGCATAATATATATATATATATATTTTTTTATTTTTTTATTTTATTTTTTTATTTATTTTTTACAATTGTTTTTAACATGGCTGTGCAGCACTTTGGAAACGTTATTGTTGTTTAAATGTGCTATATAAATAAAGTGGATTGGATTATTTTTTTTTTGTCAGGGACATTTTAAAACAAGCTATGAGTGCACTTTTGTGCATGATGTCACTAAGATGACATATTGAAACAACACTAAATTAAAGTGCACTTTTTGTACAGAATGCCACTACAATAGTTTAAAACAAATATAGTGCACTTTTGTGCATGATGTCACTAAGATGACATATCAAAACAACACTAAATTAAAGTGCACTTTTTGTACAGAACGCCACTACAATAGTTTAAAACAAATAAAGTGCACTTTTGTGCATGATGTCACTAAGATGACATATCAAAACAACACTAAATTAAAGTGCACTTTTTGTACAGAATGCCACTACAATAGTTTAAAACAAATAAAGTTCACTTTTGTGCATGATGTCACTAAGATGACATATCAAAACAACACTAAATTAAAGTGCACTTTTTGTACAGAACGCCACTACAATAGTTTGAAACAAATAAAGTGCACTTTTGTGCATGATGTCACTAAGATGACATATCAAAACAACACTAAATTAAAGTGCACTTTTTGTACAGAACGCACGCCACTACAATAGTTTAAAACAAATAAAGTGCACTTTTGTGCATGATGTCACTAAGATGACATATCAGAACACGAAATTGAAGTGCACTTTTTGTACAGAACGCCACTACAATAGTTTAAAACAAATAAAGTGCACTTTTGTGCATGATGTCACTAAGATGACATATCAAAACAACACTAAATTAAAGTGCACTTTTTGTACAGAACGCCACTACAATAGTTTAAAACAAATAAAGTGCACTTTTGTGCATGATGTCACTAAGATGACATATTGAAACAACCCTAAATTAAAGTGCACTTTTTGTACAGAATGCCACTACAATAGTTTAAAACAAATAAAGTTCACTTTTGTGCATGATGTCACTAAGATGACATATCAAAACAACACTAAATTAAAGTGCACTTTTTGTACAGAACGCCACTACAATAGTTTGAAACAAATAAAGTGCACTTTTGTGCATGATGTCACTAAGATGACATATTGAAACAACACTAAATTAAAGTGCACTTTTTGTACAGAATGCCACTACAATAGTTTAAAACAAATATAGTGCACTTTTGTGCATGATGTCACTAAGATGACATATTGAAACAACACTAAATTAAAGTGCACTTTTTGTACAGAACGCCACTACAATAGTTTAAAACAAAGTGCACTTTTGTGCATGATGTCATTAAGATGACATATCAAAACAACACTCAATTAAAGTACACTTTTTGTACAGAATGCCACTACAATAGTTTAAAACAAATAAAGTGTACTTTTGTGCATGATGTCACTAAGATGACATATCAAAACAACACTCAATTAAAGTACACTTTTTGTACAGAATGCCACTACAATAGTTTAAAACAAATAAAGTGTACTTTTGTGCATGATGTCACTAAGATGACATATTGAAACAACACTAAATTAAAGTACACTTTTTGTACAGAATGCCACTACAATAGTTTAAAACAAATAAAGTGCACTTTTGTGCATGATGTCACTAAGATGACATATCAAAACAACACTAAATTAAAGTGCACTTTTTGTACAGAACGCCACTACAATAGTTTAAAACAAATAAAGTGCACTTTTGTGCATGATGTCACTAAGATGACATATTGAAACAACACTAAATTAAAGTGCACTTTTTGTACAGAACGCCACTACAATAGTTTAAAACAAATAAAGTGCACTTTTGTGCATGATGTCACTAAGATGACATATTGAAACAACACTAAATTAAAGTGCACTTTTTGTACAGGACGCCACTACAATAGTTTAAAACAAATAAAGTGCACTTTTGTGCATGATGTCACTAAGATGACATATCAAAACAACACTCAATTAAAGTACACTTTTTGTACAGAATGCCACTACAATAGTTTAAAACAAATAAAGTGCACTTTTGTGCATGATGTCACACAAGATATTTCAAAAAGTGTCAAATAAAACTGAGCTGCATAATAAAAAATCAAATAGTGTATGTCCTTCACTATGTGGTAGGTTCCTGCGGACATTATCTCCTTTTGTTGTTGACTATTTTTTTCATACGGTGTTGGGGTGGAAATGGTTGCTTGGGCATTTTGTAGGTGTGGCATCAAACAGAGATGTTGACATGCAGAGTTTCAAGCACTTCTCGTTCTCTAACGATGTTACAATCCACTACATGGATCGTTTGTTGTTTGCTTTTGTGTATGTTCTGATCACGTTTTGGACTCTGCCGATCCCAGTATTTCAGCACTTCCTTGTTTGTATTCGTCACCATAGCAACTTCATTTGCTCCACCTGCACTGACGCCCGGCGCACACCTGTTTTTGATTACAGTTTCTGTATTTATACCTGCCTCCTCCCTTTGTTCTGCCTCAGTTCTTCACTTGCTTTATGCAACACTCACGTTTGATGATCCGGTCCTGTTTTTGGCTTGCTAAGTTCCACCTTAGCTTTTGGGCGCACGACACGCGCAGCTTTCGGACTTTACCTCAGTGCTAATGTTAGCCTAGCTCCCCGTGCATTGCACGCGCTTTCTTTTGTCTTTTGCATCAGTGTTCTTTTATCATTTGTTATACATTAAACCAGCTCTTAGCTGCTAACTTGCTTGTCTGGTCCCATGCATCCTGAGTTGACAGCTCCACTCATCTCAATGCGCTCCGAACGTGACAAACGTGTGACTTTTCAAATGATGCCACAAATTAGCAGTGGTGCTACTTTTTGTAGCAACGCTTTTGCCCCACAATTGAAATTACGGTTGTCTGTTCGACATCTTCCCGCTTGAAGCCAAACCACCGCCGGACGATGGACCCTGTGATGTTTTTCTTAGGAATTAATCATTCCTTCATTTGTTACCAGATTTGCACCTTCTCTCTCTCGTATTACCACTCGCAACGCACCGTTAGCATCACAGCTAATGTCACCCATGTAGCTACCTCTCTGCTCGGTGAGGGCGTGTGACGTTGCACACGTGACGTATGGAAGAAGGTGCGCTTGTTTTATGTCTCTGTGAGAAGGAGACACAAGAAAGAGTGAGAAGAGCCTGTAGTGTAATGCCCGCAGCTAAAAGCAACTGCGTGAGAACGTATACTCCAATATCACCATATAGTCAATCAATCAATCAATGTTTATTTATATAGCCCCAAATCACAAATGTCTCAAAAGACTGTACAAATCATTACGACTACAACATCCTCGGAAGAACCCACAAAAGGGCAAGGAAAACTCACACCCAGTGGGCAGAGAGAATTCACATTCAGTGGGACGCCAGTGACAATACTGACTATGAGAAACCTTGGAGAGGACCTCAGATGTGGGCAACCCCCCCCCCTCTAGGGGACCGAAAGCAATGGATGTCGAGCGGGTCTAACATGATACTGTGAAAGTTCAATCCATAGTGGCTCCAAGACAGCAGTGAGAGTCCCGTCCACAGGAAACCATCTCAAGCGGATCAGCAGCGTAGAGATGTCCCCAACCGATACAGGCGAGCGATCCATCCTGGGTCCCGACGAGCGGTCCATCCTGGGTCTCGACTCTGGACAGTCAGTACTTCATCCATGGTCATCGGACCGGACCCCTCCACAAGGGAGGGGGGACATAGGAGAAAGAAAAGAAAAGAAGCGGCAGATCAACTGGTCTAAAAAGGAGGTCTATTTAAAGGCTAGAGTATACAGATGAGTTTTAAGGTTAGACTTAAATGCTTCTACTGAGGTAGCATCTCGAACTGTTACCGGGAGGGCATTCCAGAGTACTGGAGCCCGAACGGAAAACGCTCTATAGCCCGCAGACTTTTTTTGAGCTCTAGGAATCACTAATAAGCCGGAGTCTTTTGAACGCAGATTTCTTGCGTTCAATGATAGTCATTTTCTATATCGCACAGAGACAAACGAGTTTCTTGAGGGTGCATGGGAGTTTGCCCAACCAGTCTACATGTGCTTTGTGGACTTGGAGAGGGCACTGGACCGTGTCCCTCGGGAAGTCCTGTGGGGAGTGCTCAGAGAGTATGGGGTATCGGAATGTCTTATTGTGGCGGTCCGCTCCCTGTATGATCAGTGTCAGAGCTTGGTCCGCATTGCTGGCAGTAAGTCGGTCACATTTCCAGTGAGGGTTGGACTCCACCAAGGCTGCCCTTTGTCACCCATTCTGTTTATAACTTTTATGGACAGAATTTCTAGGCGCAGTCAAGGCGTTGAGGGGTTCCGGTTTGGTGGCTGCAGGATTAGGTCTCTGCTTTTTGCAGATGATGTGGTCCTGATGGCTTCATCTGGCCGGGATCTTCAGCTCTCGCTGGATCGGTTCGCAGCTGAGTGTGAAGCGACCGGAATGAGAATCAGCACCTCCAAGTCCGAGTCCATGGTTCTCACCCGGAAAAGGGTGGAGTGCCATCTCTGGGTTGGGGAGGAGACCCTGCCCCAAGTGGAGGAGTTCAAGTACCTGGGAGTTTTGTTCACGAGTGGGGGAAGAGTGGATGGTGAGATCGACAGGTGGATCGGTGCGGCGTCTTCAGTAATGCGGACGTTGTACCGATCCGTTGTGGTGAAGAAGGAGCTGAGCCGGAAGGCAAAGCTCTCAATTTACCGGTCGAGCTACGTTCCCATCCTCACCTATGGTCATGAGCTTTGGGTCATGACCGAAAGGATAAGATCACGGGTACAAGCGGCCCAAATGAGTTTGGGTCTCTCCCTTAGAGATAGGGTGAGAAGCTCTGCCATCTGGGAGGAACTCAAAGTAAAGCCGCTGCACCTCCACATCGAGAGGAGCCAGATGAGGTGGTTCGGGCATCTGGTCAGGATGCCACCCGAACGCCTCCCTAGGGAGGTGTTTAGGGCACGTCCAACCGGTAGGAGGCCATAGGCAAGACCCAGGACACGTTGGGAAGACTATGTCTCCCGGCTGGCCTGGGAACGCCTCGGGATCCCCCGGGAAGAGCAAGACGAAGTGGCTGGGGAAAGGGAAGTCTGGGCTTCCCTGCTTAGGCTGCTGCCCCCGCGACCCGACCTCGGATAAGCGGAAGAAGATGGATGGATGGACAAACGAGTATATTCCATACATCGCCCAGCCCTAACCTCAATACCTGATTTAATTTCTCTTTTGCAGTCAAACAACAGAGGGCAAGTGTTGCTTCCGACACATCGCATGCGATTATGTTTTTTTCCCCGGGTTAAAATGATCAAATTGTAATCAGATTCATTAATTGGGAGCCTATTGATCCCACCCCCGAGTAGAGTGGCCTACTTTCCCCCCATCACGCACACACGCGTTGAGACTGAAGGCTGGGAGATGAGATTAGGATTGAATGGAATGTTCTCTGGCAACAACCTGGCCAACAGGAGAGTGACTGTGATGGTGGCCAGGACTCTGCAAGAGAGAAATATTCACTGATGCGCTGCCAAACAGAGCAGAAGAAAATTGCTGCTGCTGCAACACACACACACACACACACACACACACACACACACACATGCCTACTATATCTGCGATAGACACTCAAATAAGCACAATACTTTAAACCAGGCCTGGGCAATTATTTTGACTCGAGGGCCAAATTTAGAGAAAAAAATGTGTCTGGGGGCCAGTATGTCTATTTTTAGGAACACTAATACAAAACCTCACAATAATGTCTGATGCAATGCGAAAAACGTTATGACAGACCGCCTTAAAAAAACGTAATGGAATTGTGCATTTTTCTACGAACAATAAAACACTGAATACTGTATTTCCTTGAATTGCTGCCAGGGCGCTAATTAATTTAAAACCTCTTCTCACTCCAGCGCTTACCAAAGGCATGCGGTAAATTTAGGTCTGCGCTTATACATTTGAGTGTGATGTAAGGATACCATCATGAAAAGCACATTTAATTAAAAAAAACGTTATAATGGTCTTACCTTTACTTATAAATGAAGTTTATGATCAAAAGCATCGATAACTTGTTTATAGAAGTCTTCCTTGTCTTTCTTCAGTTTTAAAAGTCTCTCTGTCTCGATGGAGATCGTCCTTTATTACCTCCTGCTTCCATTGAAAGTCCAGTTTAGAAAACTGTTTTATTTTAGATATGTAATCCTCCATGTTAAAAGTGCAAGCGAGAGGAAAAAATAAACTATCGCTGCTCACTCTTGCTGCTTGTTGTCACTTCTTCTGCAGCCGAGTAGTCGCAAGAAGGATCACTAGCGCCCTCTACCACCAGGAGGCGGGAGTCATTTAATGACTCATATTTGACACACGCAGCTACGGTATATTAATAAAACATAGCTGCTTACTGTTCTTTTTAGCATATTCAATAGCTTGGACCTTAAATCCTACTGAATAGCTCTTAATCTTCTTCCCTTTATGCGATTTCAAATGATTGAAATCAGCCTCCTCCATTTTGAAAATGATGACAGGTGAAGTGTCACTCGTGACGTGACGAGTTTGACCCTGCGGAAATTCTAGACATGCGCTAATTATTTTGCGAAACGAGTTTGACCCAGCAGTGATACCCCGCGGCAATTTAAGGAAATACGGTATTGACAAAATATGAATGTCACACCCCCTTTCAACCAACATATTTTACAATCAAGTGAAACGCAACAAAAATGCAACAAACAGTGAAATATGTACACCAAGGGTACAAAATAAAGCCACCTACAATCTGTGAGGTTCAAACACTGATGACATTTAATAATCAGACAAGAAGCAAGGAATCATGCAGAGACAGAGTTCAATTTAGTTCATGAGGAGACACATATTTCGGGCTGTATTCTAGTTACAGATCCAAACCACGTTCTAAAAGTCAAGCCCGCGCGCCGCCACTATTTATTTGGAAGGCCCTGTAACATCACTGAAGCTGTCGCTGTAGAAAGGGGGTAATCTCGAAAACTCCAGTTAGACACAATATATGATTATAAAATACATAAAAAGTAGGTGACGTGGTTCATATTGTCCTTGTTTCTGCTCTGGCTGCGTCATTGCGGTTTTCGGCCTTGTCTCTGCTCTGTCTGCGTCACGGCAGTGTTTGGCCTTGTCTCTGCTCTGTCTGTGTTACAGCGGTGTTCGGCCTTGTCTCTGCTCTGTCTGTGTTACAGCGGTGTTTGGCCTTGTCTCTGCTCTGTCTGTGTTACAGCGGTGTTTGGCCTTGTCTCTGCTTTGTCTGCGTCACGGCAGTGTTTGGCCTTGTCTCTGCTCTGTGTTACAGCGGTGTTCGGCCTTGTCTCTGCTCTGTCTGTGTTACAGCGGTGTTTGGCCTTGTCTCTGCTCTGTCTGCGTCACGGCAGTGTTTGGCCTTGTCTCTGCTCTGTCTGTGTTACAGCGGTGTTCGGCCTTGGCTGTCAGCAGGCTGAATCTGGACACAACACTTATAAAAACAACTGGCAATCTTTTGGACTGCCAGCTTGCATAAATACAAAAATACAACTTCAGCACAATAGACAATAATTTATATCGACGGCCCTTAAGCATAAAGTTATGATGATAATATATACATAATTATTCTAATTAGATGACCATAGTAACTAATTAGATGAGCATAGTAACTAATTAGATGAGCATAGTAACTAATTAGATGAGCATAGTAACTAATTAGATGACCATAGTAACTAATTAGAGGACCATAGTAAGTAATTAGATGAGCATAGTAACTAATTAGATGACCATAGTAACTAATTAGATGACCATAGTAACTAATTAGATGAGCATAATAACTAATTAGATGAGCATAGTAAGTAATTAGATGACCATAGTAACTAATTAGATGACCATAGTAACTAATTAGATGACCATAGTAACTAATTAGATGAGCATAGTAACTAATTAGATGAGCATAGTAACTAATTAGATAACCATAGTAACTAATAAGATGAGCATAGTAACTAATTAGATGAGCATAGTAACTAATTAGATGACCATAGTAACTAATTAGATGACTATAATAACTAATTAAATGAGCATAGTAACTAATTAGATGACCATAGTAACTAATTAGATGAGCATGGTAACTAATTAGATGAGCATGGTAACTAATTAGATGACCATAGTAACTAATTAGATGAGCATAATAACTAATTAGATGAGCATAATAACTAATTACATGAGCATAGTAACTAATTAGATGATCATAGTAACTAATTAGATGACTATAATAACTAGTATATCATCCATAAGTGCAGATTCCAAGCATTGAACTACTTAGTACAGTTGAAGACTTACAGTCATTATAAAAGATGAGTACACATCATAATGGCAGCTACACTTTCCATCTTAAAGATCTAAAAGAACAAATAGTTGGTAATGTCCAGCAGGCCAGATTGACCACATGTGGTCCCGGGCCTTCATTTGCCCAGGTCTGCTTTAAACAGACAGATGAGAATTAGGCATTTTCCACGCACGACTGAGAGCAATATGGCAAAGTAGTGCTCGGTCTTGAACAGATGGAGGCGACTGAGAAGGGAACTAAAACAAACCGTTGGATGCCAGGCTGTGTTGGCGTCGCCATCCTGTGCTTGTGTGGAACAGCGAGGGGTGGACATGATGTCCACTTCTACCCTGTGAGTGCCTGTAGACATTTCTATTTTAATTCTCCCAGCATGCAAAACACAAAGCATACAAGTTGCAAGAGTCTGCGGGTCTTTGCCGGAATGTTTTGTATGCAACACATTGACATAGCAGGAACACTCACACAGACTGAAGAAGTGTGTTATTGTTTGCTGTGGCGCCATCCTGTGGACGAGTTTGCGAACTGCAGGTGCTGTGGGTTGAAAGCCCACAGCAGTATATATTCTGTATATATATATATATATATATATATATATATATATATATACATATACCGTATTTCCTTGAATTGCCACAGGACATAGAGTATGCACCTGGCTTGAATTACTGCCGGGTCAAACTTGCTTGCCAAAATAATTAGTGCATGCTTAGTATTACCGCCGGATCAAACTCGTGACGTCAAAAGTGACACTTCACCTGTCATCATTTTCACAATGGAGGAGGCTGATTTACATCCATCCATTTTCTACCGCTTATTCCCTTTGGGGTCGCGGGAGGCGCTGGTGCCTATCTCAGCTACAATCAGGCGGAAGGTGGCGTACACCCTGGACAAGCCGCCACCTCATCACAGGGCCAACACAGATAGACAGACAACATTCACACACTAGGGACCATTTAGTGTTGCCAATCAACCTATCCCCAGGTGCATGTCTTTGGAGGTGGGAGGGGCCTATCCCCAGGTGCATGTCTTTGAAGTGGGAGGAAGCCGGAGTACCCGGAGGGAACCCGCGCAGTCACGGGGAGAACATGCAAACTCCACACAGAAAGATCCCGAGCCCGGGATTGAACCCAGGACTACTCAGATTTCAATACCGGTAATTTGATATTGCATAAAGGGAATAAGTTTAACAGCTATTCAGTAGGATTTAAGGTGCAAGCTTACATCACACTCAAATTTTTACTGCATGCCTTTGGTAAATGCCGGAGTGAGAAGAGGTTTTAAAATAATTAGCGCATGCTTACTTTTACTGCATGCCTTTGGTAAGCGCAGGAGTGGGAAGAGGTGGAGGGGGTCCGGACTGGCTGTCCAGAGTCGAGACCCAGGATGGACCGCTCGTCGGGACCCAGGATGGACCGCTCGCCTGTATCTGTTGGGGACATCTCTACGCTGCTGATCCGCTTGGGATGGTTTCCTGTGGACGGGACTCTCGCTGCTGTCTTGGATCCGCTTGAACTGAACTCTCGCGGCTGTGTTGGAGCCACTATGGATTGAACTTTCACAGTATCATGTTAGACCCGCTCGACATCCATTGCTTTCGGTCCCCTAGAGAGGGGGGGTTGCCCACATCTGAGGTCCTCTCCAAGGTTTCTCATAGTCAGCATTGTCACTAGCGTCCCACTGGATGTGAATTCTCTCTGCCCACTGGGTGTGAGTTTTCCTTGCCCTTTTGTGGGTTCTTCCGAGGATGTTGTAGTCGTAATGATTTGTGCAGTCCTTTGAGACATTTGTGATTTGGGGCTATATAAATAAACATTGATTGATTGATTTTAAATTAATTAGCGCCATGGTGGCAATTCAAGGAAATACAGTATATATGTGTATATATAAATATGTATATATATATATATATATATATATATATGTGTGTGTGTGTGTGTGTGTATGTATGTATATATATATACTGTATATATATACATACATACATACACATATAT